>NC_062224.1:36958365-37153049 GCF_902686445.1 Sciurus carolinensis
CAAAGTGACTCAGATAATAATGTGTACAGAAATGAGAATAGGAATTCTTGTGTATTTCTAACAAAATTTTTGAATAAATATAAATTCTTACACTTACCTCTTTCATTGATAGAGCGCACAAGGTGAAAAGGGTTAACAGGCTCAAACCACCATGTCAGGAAGATTACAGTACATAAGGAGTAGAGCATTCCTCTCCTCACTTCCAAATTCTGGTAGCAATATTATTCTCTTTCTAATTATTCTGATGCAAATGTTCACACATGATTTTGTGTGCAAAGAATATTTCTAAAGGAATAAGGAATTGTTTGCACTTGATCCTATAAAGTAACTGATGATTGTGGTTACTCTAAGCACAGTTTAATAATCTCTAATAATTCCAAATACCACATTATTGTTTGTTTATACAATGCTACCACAAACTGCATTCAAACAGATCTATTTTGTGTGTATTAAAAAATTAACAACAGGCAGTGTCTTATCAATGAGTTTGGGGAATGGTGCTACCCCTATCCCAGATGGTTCCTTGATGCCTCTTACAAAGAACTTGCTTTCCTAACCTCTTTCTTTTATGATCACTAATCCTCAATTTTAATTAACAACTTCCTATAAATTTTAATAATAAGAAGGATCTTCATATTATACATGGTATGAAGTTATTCCTCTGTAATATTTTGTTTACTTGAGATAGCTTTCTGTAATAGTCTTTTAGTTAATTCAAAAGAAAAACCTTCAGAGAAATTTATGGACCATGTAAGAAAATAGCTTTAATTGTTTCTCTGTCTCTTTTTATAAATTGTACTGGGGATTGAACTAGGGATGTGTTCCCCCTGAGCCATATCCCAAGCCCTTTCTTATATTTTAGTTAGAGACAGGGCCTCACTAATTTGCTGAGTTTGACTTTGAACTCCCTATCCTCCTGCCTCAGCCTCCCGAGCCACTGGGATTACAGGTGTACTCCACTGTGCCTGCCTCATTGCTTCTGTCAGATTACCAATTATTGAAATACTGGGTTAAATGTGTAATTAGATTTTAAAATTTCTATTTTTGATTAAAAATATAAACTACTCTGGTTATAGATGCTACTGTAATATCATAAGCAGTGTTCTCTGAAAGCAACTGCCAGAGAAATTCCATGTGTTACATATTACTGTAGTGTAATATCATCTATGAACTAGGAGGTTTGTTTTGTCCTACATTCTTCTAACTAATTGGTTTTGTGACCTGAGCCCCATATCTGCAAATATTTCATTGGTTTTTGTGGGGTTTTTTGTTTTGTTTTTCTATCTATAATATTGTTTTAATACTTGCTTTCATAACTACCTGTCCCTTGTGAATAAGAGGAGAAATGATCTCATAAGATTTAACGTACAGGTTGTTGAAGTATACTTTTTGAAGTATACTTTTTTATTAAGAAGTTCATGCCCTATCTTGGGAAGAAGGAATGTGAGGACTGAGCATTGGGTTCCTGTTCTCACATAGCTAATCATTGTCAGAGAAGACTTATAATGCAGGACTCTATTTTACTCTTATGTGGTTCTCTAGAATCATGTGCCTGAGTGCTAATCTAATATTTTTTTTTAATTTTTAATTTTTGGTATTGGGGATTGAACCTGGAAGGGTTCTGCCTCAGAAACACATCCCTGATCCTTTTTATTTTTTTAAATTTTGCAGCAGCTAAATTCCTGAGGCTAGACTAAAACTTGAGATCTCTTGCCTCAGGCTCCAAGTAAATGGGATTACAGAAGTAAGCCACTGTGGCCAACTTACCACTTAACTACAAGAGCACTTATAAGTATTAGCAGAATCAGTTGGTTTCCCATAGCTGTAATTCCACTTAACCTCTGAGAAAAGAAGCAAGAAGGTATACGCTTTCAGTTATACAGAGATTTTCAACTTGCCTCATTTAATGTGTTTGTTGTTGTATGTGGGGGCATAAAGACACATGTGAGTCATCTCCTTGACCTGTCACACAGTGTGGCTCTCTCAGTAGGGAAAATTATTGCTGTTTTTAAACCTAGGAGCTTTTGGAGGGTTAGTTTCTTTGTCTGATCTATTTAATTTACAACTTTTGGGGAGTTATTCTAATTTTTATAATGCTTAATGTGCTCAAATTTAAATTCTTTTGGTAAGATCTTAGCTTTAACTTGTTTGTTTACAAAATCACCAAGAATGTGCTAAGTTCTAGGCTCAGTGTTGTCAACAATTCCATGCCAGATAAAAGTTAGATTTCATGAATATTCACATATTAGTATCCCAAAAAATGTATTTATGGAAAAGGCCTGAATGAATTTGGAGCAATTTAATTTTCCCTTTGTATGAGCTATTTAAGTGATTCATTGACTTATAGTACTTGCAAAAGAAGGAAACTTTCTTTTTAATCAATGATAGGCGGATCTCACAAATTTTAGGGACTCAGTTCTAACCTAAAATAAAATAAATCATGATTGTAAATAGACATTGAATGTAAAATCAGCTGACTTCCCCTAGTGAACAATCACGATTATTACAATACAGTCTTATGGGCTGAGAAAAGATTGGGAGTTGCCATTAGCTCTATTTCATGCAGTCTTAATATTATTAAATATTTGCAGTTTCTTTCAATATACCTAGTACTTTTTTTCAAATGCTAGGGAGAATCAAGTATCTCTCTGACCTTACTTTAATTTGATTTAAGCATCAATACAAAAGCTTCATAGGCACATTGTGAAGTAAAGTGATTTTTTTTTTCATTATTAGCTGGGAATTATGGACTTCCTATACATAAGTCCCAGTGAAAGTCCCCTTTCCTTGCACAGTAACAAAAAGAAAAGCCAATTCTATAGACAAAAACTGGAATAGTAAAATAAGGATAAAATTAGGCTACATGTAACCATTAAATTATCACTTTCAGTGTAGAATTTTTGTCTGTACTTGTTTTTATAGAATTATTTGACTTTGGAAAGTTTTAGAATATAGTTGCATTACAATGACACCTTAAAGGCAAAATATTGATGCAAATCTTTGTTAACTACATTGATTTCAAAAAATATTTTAATAAAATATGACAATCAATTTGATCAGATATTTTAACTAACTCCCTTATTACTAACAGCTTGCTTTTTTGACATCTCATTTCATATTATGTTCACACACATAAGATTTTGGCTGGCAGTATAAGCACCATGAACTTTATTCTTTGATGATTCCACTAAAATTTATTTAATACTAAGGTCATAGACTTCACTCCTAATTTTATTTTCTGGTTGTCTGTATTTTCTTTCAAATGGATGTCATCTCAACATCAGGGAAAGGGAAAATTTATGAATCACAGCAAATCAGACCAAATGAAGCATACATACATAGAGATTCAGTGACCTGGGGGGAAAAATGCTCCAAATGCTTTATGCTTGTGATGTGAGAACATTTATATATTATTTATCTCAAGAATGAGCTAAATATTAAATTACATATTTCCATACACTTTTTTATTTAGGAATGGGAGAGTGGTAAATAACAAATGACCATTTCTGAATAACAAATATTTTTTAAGTTGCCACTTTTCTGCTCTAGAACTGATACATTGGTGAACAAGTTATTGTCTCTTCCTTTTATAAGGACAACATTTACTTAGATAATCTAAAAATGTATTTGAGACCTTGTAGCATTCCAGGTCCTATTCTTTAAACTGAGGATACAAAGGTGGAGGTCATGCTTGCTACTGGCCCACCTGGGAGAGATTGCAATATACTAAATAAGGAATATCTATTAATTCACCAAAAGTCTTATAGAGTTTTTACCATATCAAGCATTATTCAAAGTACTGAAAATGAAGCAATGTACAAACCTCTGAAAAATGTCCACTTTCCAGGGATAAAATTTTAATGTGATGAAACAGATAGAAATACATTTTAAGCTATCTTTGTAGTGAAGGAGATATTTTGACTTTTACCTGTATGCCAAGGAGGAACCAAGCAAGTAACTATCTTTAAGAGGAACATTCTAACAGCAGCCTAAGTGCAGAGGGCCAAGACAAGAATAAACTCAGTGCATCCAAGGAAGGGATTTGGTTGACTTTAACAGTGCCAGTGAAGTAGAGTGGAGGAGGCTGGTGGTGTCACAACAGAGAGACTGAAAGACAACTGCAAATGGCAGGTCCTTAAAGACTTAAAAACTGGGAGTGAAACAATTGGTTTACATTTGACAAAGATGATTCAGGTGGCTAATAGCAGATATTTGAATGGTAACAATGAGAAAATCAGAGTATTATAATTATCCCAGAAAGACATATCAGTGTTTGAATAATGGTAAATATTAGATGTAGATGATGATTTTATATTTTGCTTATTTAGAAGATGTGGGTGTATAAGTAAAGGGAAAGTTAAAAAAAGACAACATAATATTTGTCAAGGCTAGCAGTAGATTAAGGAATGATCCATCAATGGTGTATGAGAAAACCCATCTACAATGAAAATGACAATCATACTACTTGAAAGTCAATGGTAGCAATAAAAAAAAATGGAGGTACAGAAAAAAAACAGGGGTGTAGACATCGGGCTCAGATAATGGTGGGCACTCCAAAAATGTGATTAGAGCAAAGGAGAAAAAATGAGAAAAATAATGTAACTATAGTCAGATTATAACAACACTAGGAAGTTTGGACACATCCTATAGAAAATACAACAGTAGAGAATGTATGCTTTGAGATCCTCATAATACATGACAAAATAATACTTGAGTTTCTGTAATTATTTTGAATGTTTTGAGACATTTTATACATGTTTTTCATGGAACAAGCTTTATAACCAAAGAAAAAAGTCCTGGCATCCTTTCTTTCCAGGCAGATTAACTGAAAGAAATGACTGTCAAAAGTATGATTAACTTGAGAAAAATTTGGTGGAGAAGATCCATATCAGACAAACCAAATGGGGACATGGTTTCTTCTTATGAATATTAACTACAAAAGTAGCACAATTTGTGATATCTCATTACTAATTCTTTATTATTTTCTGTTTGATCTTCCCCTCTCCACTAGAATATGAGCTAAAGATAGGGGCAGGGGTTTGCAACCACTAGAAATTCTCCCTAATTTGTGGTTAGTACTCTATATATTTGTTGCATTAATGCTTTTCTAAAATAAATAAGCAAAGAGCAATTAAATGGTTTTATTTACAGAAATTAGAAGGTCAGAATTTAGTTTTCAAATTAATGGGCTGCCTGCATTAGTAATGGGAGCTATACATATTTTGGGTGCCCTACCCCAAATTTCTGATTGAACGGTATTGAGATAGATCAGATTTAAATTGTGTCATGTTCTATTACTAAGACACATAATCCTGGATACCAGAATCCCCAGCAGAATGGCACTAATCAATGAGGCTATAATCAGAAAAACTGAGTTTAACGGGTGAAAATAAAATGGTCTGTTCACTTAGGAGGACTTTAATCCTTGGAAACTGGAAAGTCAAAATATTTTTCTAATGTTCATAAAATAGCATGTGCAGATCACTTGATAGTCTCATGGCAGTTTGGGTCCCTTTTGGTTGGAATTCACTTCAGAACAGTCTTCAGGGTGGCTCAAGAGGGTTGTGAGAATCTAGTGATTTTCAGAGAGTAATTTGCAGTTCAATCGATGAATATTTGAAAGAAAGCTTAAATGTCATTCTAGAATATTTTAGGAATGGGCTCAGCCATTTTAGTAATTATTGACAATGTTGGGACTAGGACTCAGGTTATATAAACACACACACACACACACACACACACACACACACTCTTGTGTATATAGTTATCTATTGAAGTGTGTATTAGCACAGTTTTTACAGCCTGTGGTCATTCTTCTCTCACATGCACAATACTTCTTAATCTCCCATTTTGGCTCCTACCATCTCAGAAACTGAGCACTGATCTTCTTTGCACTGATCTTCTTCCTAGATACTATCACTCACTCACTAACAGGTTAGCCAGAATATCTCCTTCCTCATTCCCTGACTACCACTTCTTCTGACATTGTAGGAGCTCAGAATAGCCCCCTGTGTAATTCCTGGGCATAAATCTAGGAATAATGTAGATTATTGGTTTATATATTGAATTCCCCTGCTAGAGTCTCAAATTTCTAGATGATTATCTCATTGGTGATACAGTACACAAAGTACTATTACTCTTGACACATAGAAACTGACCAATAATGTATTATTATGAATATTATCTTATAATTTAATATGAGCCCTGTCTTTGGTTTTTCATGAGGTTCTTCATTCTTCTTAAAAAAATATACATATATATATATATATATATATTTTTTTTTTTTGGCCACATACATGCTCAGGAAAAATAAAAACAATGGCAGTCATGATACAAACAACAATGAATTAAGAAGTAATAATATTGAAATCTTCATTGATACATAACGTGTATATTACTATTTTCTTTTCTTCTTGAGTGTCATAGTAACTTATCAGAGAGGGATACATTTTCATTAATATACTCAATATGCTTTGATGATTCTGATGATTAGCTCACTAAAATTAGGAAGATAAACAACTTTTATGTCAACTACAAAGAAATAACATATAGTAGTTTGCTGATTTGCTGCATGAAGCTTCAATGAGACAAATGAGACCATGTCCTTAATCATCCACTGATCCTGAGAGAGGAAGTGCAGCCTGCGCCATTTTGATGTTTTGACTGAGCAATTTGCTTGGCTTCATTCCCTGCCTGTGAAAATGAACAATTTTGTCCTGTGCTTATGCAGCACTTTGTAGCATCTAGTGCTTGTCATGGTAGATGTTTTAGTTTCTGTTCCCTTTTCTTCTTTATTAAAGGAATTCATCATCAGTGTAATGAAGGGGTTTTCATGGTTACTGTGTAGCTGCTCAAGGGGAGGTAGATGGCTAGCATTGCCTGGAGATGAGAATATCATGCAGAGCTTTCTGAAATAATTTTTCACTGAATGCCACTTAACAGAAAATTTTACTTGTCACAAGTGCTGCAATAGAAACTTTGTAATGACTCTTTTGAAATAGTTGTAACCTTACATTGTTTTACTCTCGGTAATGAGTAATACATGTCCAAATATCTCTTTTTTGACATAAAAAATTACAATTCTTTGAGACTTAAGAAATGGTTCTATGTCAATGTTTTGTTAAAAAAAAAGACAAATGATGGACAATTTTAAGTGTTTTGGAACATCTAAAGATGTGTTTGTATGCTGACATAGTGTGGGCGCATATAATATATTAAAGGGTTTACTAATATGTATTAATGTATGATTGCTGCCTGATGAAGATGCATAAAATATCAATGGTATTGTAGTTACCTTGATAAGTTTCACCCTTATTACTAATCAAGTCTTTATACCTATGACATTTAGTTGTTTCATTTCTTAATTCGTTCTACTTTGTTGTACATGACAGTAGAATGCATTTATACATTTTGATGGATCATACACAAACAAAGTGTAATCTCTAATTTTTCTGATTATACATATTGTAGGATCACATATTTGTACATGAGGTAAGAAGATCTGTTTCACTCTACTATTATTCCTATCCCCATAACCCTTCCCCTCTCTTCACTTCCCTCTACCTAATTCTATCTAATATAAAGTAACTCTGTTCTTCCCTATCACCCCCAACATTGGGAACTGGTATCCACATATCAGAGAAATCACTTGGTCTTTGGTTTTCTGGATTTGGCTTATTTCAGTTAGCATGGTATTCTCTAACTTCATCCATTCACCAAAAAAAATGCCATAATTTCATTTTTCTTTAAAGTTGAATATAGTATACATTTATACATATAGAAATATACGTACATATATATGTGTGTGTGTGTGTGTGTGTGTGTGTGTGTATGTAAACATATGTATGCATTTTCTTTTTCCATTCATCTGTTGAAGGGCATCTAGTTTGGTTCCATTGTTTAGCTATTGTGAATTGAGCTGTTATAAGTATTGATGTGACTGCATCACTGTAGTATGTTGATTTTAAGTCCTTTGGGTATAAACTGAGGAGTGGGATAACTGGGTCAAATGGTGGTTCCATTTCAAGTTTTCTGAGGAATCTTCATACTGCTTTCCAGAGTGGTTGCACCAATTTGCATTCCCATCTGCATTGTATGAGTGTACCTTTTCCTCCACATCCTCACCAACATTATTATTGCTTGTATTCTTGATAATTGCCATTCTGATTGGAGTGAGATGAAATCTTAGAGTAGTTTTCATCTGAATTTTTCTAATTGCTAGAGATGTTGAACATTTTTTCATATATTTGTTAATTGATTGCATATCTTCTGTGAAGTGTCTGTTCAGTTCCTTAACCTATTTACTTATTGGGTTATTTGTTCTTTTGATGTTAAATTTTTTGGGTTCTTTATATATTCTGGAGATTAATGCTTTATCTGAGGTGCATGTGGTAAAGATTTTCTCCCATTCTGTAGTCCCGCTCTTCACATTATTGTTTCTTTTCTTGAGAAGAAACATTTTAGTTTGGGTTCATCCCATTTATTGATTCTTGATTTAACTTCTTGACCTTTGGTGGTCTTGTTATGGAAGTCAGATCCTAGGCCAACATGGTGAAGATTTAGGTCTACTTTTTCTTCTGGTATTTGGATGGTCTCTGTCTAGTGCCTAAGTCTTTGATCCACTGTGTGTTGAGTTTCATGCAGGGTGAGAGGTAAAGGTTTAACTTAATTTTGTTTCATGTGGCTTTCCATTTTCCCTTGTTGAATAGGCTATCTTTACTCTAGTGAATGATTTTGGCACCTTTGCCTAGTATGAGATACCTGTATTTATATAGGTTTTCTCTCTGTCTTCTATTTTGTATCATTGGTCAACATGTCTGTTTTGGTGCCAATACCATGCTTTTTTTATTACAATAACTCTGTAGTATAGTTTGATGTATGGTATTGTGATGCCTCCTGCTTCACTTTTCTTGCTAAGGGTTAGTTGTTTCTTAACATCTGCATCTAAAGAGAACTAATATAATTGACTGAAATATCCACATAAATGTCCCCCTGTATGTAACTTGACTACTTCCAATACTAAGTAGCAATAAATAGTAAAAACTATTCAATTATTGAATCATCACTAATGAGATAAAATCTACAAGCCATAAAGTGGTTTCAACCACTGAAAGTATACAATTTAATATACATGGAGTAGTGAAAACATTATCACAAAATGAATTAAGAATTCTTTTATTATCCCTTCTTTCCAAATGTATCCTTACCTTTACTTTGACTTCTCCCCAACCCTAGCACTCAATAACATTTATTTCTTACAAATTTTTCTCTTCTGAACATTTAAAAGAAATTCCTTCCTACAATACATGATTTTGTGCTTTATAACTAGCTTCTTTCCCTTATTATTTTTTCACAGTGCATACTGTAACATATATTACACATAATTTCCTTGCTAAATAATATTCCAATGTATGGATGAAAAATAACATATTTATCAGTTCTTTAGATTTTAAGTTTAGGTGTTTTCACATTTGGGCTAGCATTAATATTGCTGACAAAATTAAGTTCTGGTTTGGACATATGTTTGCATTTCTTTTGCATGTGTACTTAAGAGATAAAAATAATTAATAATGTGGAAATTCTATAGTTAACATTTTGTGACACTTCCTAGCACTTTTCTACTCCTGTTTTTTAAAGTAAATATATCTTTTTTGTTCTCACTAGAAATATATAAAGGTATCAATTCTTCACTTCCTCTCCAAATTTTTCATTATGAATCCTTTTTATTTATGATGATCGAATGAGTGTGAAGTAGCATCTCTTTGTGCTTTGCATTAAGGTTTACCTAATTGCAAATTATTATATTGAAACTATTTTCATATGCTTACTGATAATTAGTTTACTTTTCTTGTTAGAAATGTCTGTTTACAAGACTGGGGTATATGGGAGAACATTTGCCTAGCAAATAGTAGGCCCTGTGTTCAAAGCACAAAAAAATAAATAAAAGAGTATTGTTTCAGAGTTTTCTTGATTGAGATATTCATTCTTCTTTGGTTCTTAAGTTGTAAAATGTGTTTATTCAGGATAAAAAGCATTTTAATATATATTTTGTAAGTATTTTTCTCATTTTGTGGGTTGACTTTTTACGTTATCCATGATTTTCTCTATAGCACAAGATTTCAAAGTTAGTAAAGTCCCTGTTACCATTTTTAGTTGTTGTTTTTGCTTGTTCTGTGGTGTCCTAAGACACCATATTATCTAATCCATGTTTACAAAGAATTACTTCTACATTTTCTGAGTGTATAATTTTAGCTCCTCAATTTTTGTCCATGAACTAACCAGATTGCTATTGAGTAAGTTCTACATGGTTTGAAAATGAAGTCCAAATCCTTTTGTATGTGTATATCTAATTGCCCGAGTACAATTTCTTAGGCAAAAAGAAGTTTCCATTGAATTGTCTTTACATCCTTGTGAAAATGAGTTAACCAGGAATATAAGGGTTTATTGCTACACTCTCAGTTCTATGTCATTGTTCTATATATCTCTCATGCCATATTGTGGTTTCTTAATCACTGCACTCAGTTGTAAGTTGTAAAATTGGAAGGTGTGAGTCCTCTAACACTGTTCTCCTTTTTCAAGACTAAATTTCTCAATTCCAAGTCCCTTGAATTAGTGGACAGTCTTGATAATTTCTGGAAAGAAAATAAAGCCAACTGGAATTTTTGTGAGAATTGTATTAATAATGTGGCTCACTTTGTAGAGTGCTCTCATCTTAACAATATTAGCTTGTCTGATCTATGACTAAGAGATAACTTTCTGTTTGCTTGTGTCTTCAATAATATCTTCCAACAGTATTTTGTAGTTCATGGTAAGTATTGTATTTCTTTTATATGTTTATTTCAAAAACTTTTTTCTTTTTGTTGTTACTATAAACTGAATATATTTTTAGATTGTTCAATTTTACTATGTATAAATAAAATTGACTTTTGTAAATTGATCTATCCATTACTGTAAGCTGGGCATTGAAGTGTCCAGATTTTTTTTTTGGTTTGTCTATTTGTATTGTTTGCTTTATTTCTGTCCAATTTTATTTCATGTACTTTGGGGCTGTGTGGTTATTCTAGAAATATTCACAGTAGTTTTCCTTCCTAATGTTTTGGTACTTCTATCATTAAAAGAATTCTTTATATGACTATGTAAAAATTTTGTCTTAAAGGGTATTTTTATTTGTTAGCCACTCTTATTATCCTAGATTTTACTGCACTCTCTTTTACTCTCTTTTGCCTATTGGACTCTGTTGAGCTTCATATGTTTTTCATTGCATTTTTATTTTTTCCAGGAAATATTTAAACTGCTTGAACCTATATGTGTCTTTAAATGTGACTTGTATCTCCTATACAGAACATGCCACACTTAGTGGGATCATTTTAAGCTGTTATATTTCTCTCTGTTTTTCTTGAGAAGTTTTGGTATATTAATATGTAGTATAGTTTCTAATAATGTAGGGTTTCTTCTGTCATTTTGCTATTTGCATTTTATGTATTTTATTTTTTTCCTACTTCTCATTACTGCCTTAGATTAAATATATAAATTCTTGTATACTAAATTTATTCCATTTTACTATATTTTAAGTTAATTATATTAGAAATCACAACTACCATTTTAATTTGTAACAATTTTATTCAAATTCTTACAAACAATGTTAATAATTTATAAAAACTCTACTGAAACTTATTCATTTCCTTCCCTTTCTTATAGGCTATTGCTGTCAAATTACATGTTTATACATTATAATCCCATCTGAATTAGTGTTCTAAGATATAAAATCGGTAGGAGATAATTGTCTCCTATAAACACATGCATGCTCACACACACAGACACACACACACTCATGTACACACATAGAAAGACCCACATGCAGACATATATGTTATAGAGGGTAAAAACTCCCAAAATCCAATTTCCTCAAGCTAGAGATCCAGAAAGCCTTGTTTGAACGGCTGAGAGCTGGTGAGCCAACAATATAGATTCCATTTTGGGAACCAGGAGTGCTATGGGCCAGAGAAGACAGGTATCCCTGCCCAAATTGACAGGCCATTAACTAAATTTTATGCTATCTTTTAAAACTTTTTTCCTCTCTTCAGACAATAAAGGGATTGGTGGATGCCCACCCACATTGGGGAGGGTGTCTGCTTTACTCAGTTAAAAAGATACTCTCACAGCCACACCAATTAACAATATTTAAACTGTGATCTAAGGAACCTAAGGCTCTATCAAGTTGGCACAAAATTAACCATCATGCCATTCAAAGAAGTTAGTAACCACTTCATCATGCAATGTCTCAAATATAAGAAAAGATTTACAAACAAAATTGCATTGCATTAATGTCTATATTTATCTAGGTAGTTGCTTTTACCTGAGATCTCTGTTACCTTTGCTATATTCAAGTTATTGATCAGTGACCATTTTTGAACATGAGTGATTCCCTTTAGATCATTTTGTGGGGAAGGTCTAATAAGAATGAAATACTTGATTTTGTTCATGTGGAGATTTTAAAATTCTTCTCCATTTGAAAATTTTAGTTTTACTGGATATAAAATTATTCATTAACTGCCTTTTTATTCCTTAATTTTGAATATATTTTCCACTGCCTCTTGGATCTATGTTTTCTTTTGGGAAGTTGGCTCTTAACTTTGTTAAGTATCCATGAACATGATGAGTTTGGGTTTTTTGTTTTTGTTTTTGTTTTTTTTTTGGTTATGGTTGTATGACATTTGTTGATTTTGAGGGTTTTTGTTTAGCTTATGCTTTCAATAGCTTCACTGTGATGTGTTTAAAGTGGTGTGGACCTCTGATTTTACTCCGTTTTCATCAAGTTTTGATGTGTAGAATTATAAAGTTTAGCATTACTTATTCAATTATTATTTCTTATTACTTATCTTTATCCTTTCAAGCTGAGTCTTATTATGCATTTGTTAGTAGAATTGCAGTGACCAACATTTTCCCGATTAATTTGATTAATTTTTTTCTTTTGGTTCATTTCCTTGGATATTCTCAGTTGCCCTGTTTTTATGTTTGGAGGTTCTTTTTTTTCCACCAGGTCAAATATGCTTTAGAAACTTCAGGGAATTGTAATTTAATTATTGTCCTTTCAACTATAGAATCTCATTTGATATTTCTCTCTTTTCCTTAGTAATTTCTACTTTTTAATCTGTATTGGTGAGAAATTATTTACAAGCCATTCTTTATTGTTTGAAATGAGTTTTCTTTATTTCTTTGAACATATTTATAATACATAACTTAAAAATTTTACCTAAGTCTATCATTTCATTAGGTTTTGCTGTATGTTTCCTTGATATTTCTCTGAATACCTGTCCAGATGGATTTAATAGATATTAAAATAATAACAATTTTCAAAATATGGCCTACAACTTTCCCTTTTTGAAAAATATCTACTTTTACTTTTGAGCCTAACAAAGCCAAGGGATAAGGGATAAATTGCTCTTCTTATTTTCTGTAGGAGTGATGTACAAGGCTTCCATTATTTGAAGATTGTATTTTGGGTAAAATTCAATTTAAATTGATTGTGTGAATTTGTGTATGTTTGTGAGTGACCCTTGAATATTCATTCTGTTTATTTACCAGCTACAAGGCCATTCACATTTTATAAATAATAATCAATTTTACTTAGTTGTATTGAGGAATAGAGGTTTCAATCTACATTTTCTGATTTATTGTTATAGAGTTATTATTATCATGAACAACAATTCAATGAACCATTTTTCTCATTCTGTATGTTGTCTATACACACTATATTTTCTTTGTTAATTCTACAGAATATTGTCCAGTTTATTAGTTTATTTACAGGAGATTTTTTATCTTTGTTGAGCTTTGCTTGCTTCTATGTTGTTACAATGCTTTTTATTTTTCACATTTTTTACTTATAATTCATCTTTGTAATTTTCATTTATTGTGGGTTTTTTAAAATAAGATTTCTCAGTATTGGTTATTAGTTCATTAATTTTGAGTTTTTCCTATTTTCTCATGGAAGTCATTTATAAGTCTTAATTCCCCTTGGATACTGCTTATGGCAAGCAGAATAATAGCACCCGACAGATGTCTTTAGCCTAATGCCTAGTAACTGTGAGTATATTATTTTATATGGCAAAAGAAAATTTCTAGGCTTCAGTAAGTTAAAAACTTTTAGCTATGTTGCATTTTCTGTAATATCTAAGTTAATCTTATGTAGTCACAAGGTTGTCTTTAGTAGAAGACAGAAGCAGAGACTCAATAAGGATTAAAGGTGTTGCACTTCTGGCCTTGAAGTTGAAGAAAAGAGCCACAAGCCAAGGAATGGAGGTGGCCCCTATGAACCAGAATCTCAGTGGCTCAGGAGGCAGCCTGTGAATTTTCAATCCTCCTGTATCAGCCTCCTGAGCCACTGGTATTACAGGTGTGCACTACAGCATCCAGCTTACATAGGCTAACTTCATGGTCAAATACATAATAATTTTGAGTTCATTATTCTGGACATAAATAGAATAATGAACTCAAAAAATACAAAGGAAGGATGAAACAGAAACCATAAGTGCATCAATTTCTTAACATTTGCTATTTCTATTTTGCTTTTCTGATTTTTTAAAAATATCTTTTTGCTCAACCAATTATTAACACAGTAATTATTTGGTACATGTCATTTTCATTTGTTTCACTTTTATTTTTAGATTATGCTATTAAGTATATATACATTTACAATTGTATCATTTTAATGAATTAAAATGTTTATCATTACATTAAAACTCTCTGTTTTTCCCTTGTTTTTTCTTTATAATTCTCATTACAAACTTGAGCAAAATATCTTTAGAATTGTTTTTTGCATGTCAGTACCTAATTTTTAATTTCTTATAGAATGGCCATTTGAAGTATCCATTCTTCTTTCTGAATGAAATGAGAGCTTTACTTGTGACATTTTGCATTTTGATAAGCTAACATTTAATTTGTATAAACTTAACCATAATGAAAGAGAAATACAAAGCAAAACATAAGCAGATTGCTGTTTTTAAGTCGACCTACTACTTGAAAGATTTGGAAAATATCATCATAGGTAAAATAATATATTCTTGAACTTTCTTTGAAGAAATGTCCATGTCACAAAACACTTATGTTAAAGGATTCTGCTTTCATTTCAATAGAATACAGTAAAGTAAAACAAAAATAATGTGTAATCTTATCAGAGTTTCTGACAGTTCAAAAATGCTTTATTGTTTCTAAAGCATGACACACTTTGTAAGTCAATTTTGCCTATGTTCACTGGAAGAAGTAGAGAACTAACAAACAGTGGAACTTTTAGGAAAAGTGAAATTGATTTGCAGTGAGGTCATTGTGTCAAGAAACCTTCATTCTATAGGAATTTGTGTCCAAGTTTTGATGAGAATTATAGAAGGGTTGAGTAATTGGATTTTCAGACAATGCAAATGAATGGAAATACACATTTGTTGTTGTAAAAGAAAGGATAGATGCATTTCAAATGCTAAAAAGGGAATTGCACAAATATCAGTTAAATCAAGTTACAAAACTGTTAATCAGAAATGAATATTCAGGATTCAAAGATTATACCATGTAAGTTTAATTGATAAGCCAGATACCCCTGCAGCAGGACTAGAGTCAGTGCTTAATATAAAATCAGTAGGAACTGACATCCAGTTGAACCAAATTAATAGAATGTGTTGTATAGTCTTGTCAATTTGCTCTGATAAGTTCTTACAGAGAGGTGCCTCTTTTTAAAACAATGAGTCTTTTTCTGGTAATATTTTACATTTAAAATATATGTCCTTCCTCCTCTGAGAAGCAATGTAGTATCAAAAACCATGGAGACAACACAAACAAAACCCCATCAATGTAAGTGGAACTGTTCTGAGTCTGCCATTAGAAATCTGGCTCATACAAACAGGAAAAAAAAAATAGAAAGCAAGAAGAGAAAGTCTGCACCATTTCAAGCCTATGAGATTTTTAAACATGCTTCAAATAATCTATAAAAGATAGTAATTACCCTTAGTTACTGACCCTTGACTTAGGAAATGTGAAACTTTCTCAATATTTAAGTGTGATTCTCAGAAAGCAACAAGATCATTGCTGAGTCCTGCTGCCAGTTAAGGTCAGCACACAATTCAAAGTTCAGGCACAGTGTCATAGAGCTTTCTAAAGGTGCCATCCATAGTGACAGATGTCTCTTAAGTTTTCTAGTGTAAAGCCAGGGTTTTGTCTGCAATTGCTGGAAAATTTCTCAATGAAGCTGCTATGATCCATGTAATGTTGATCCAAAATATCTCTAGATCTGGTGCTCTGGAAACAATCTGATAAATGTACACAGTAAGCCTGAAGGTGTAACTGTTAGCAAAATGCACTGCAGCAGAGAAAATTCAAGATGCAGTCCCTCATAATTGATTTATCTATATCCTTGAAACCATACTGTAATCATTATTCTCAAATGAAGCAATGTAAATTACACTTCTGCAAGGTAAATATTGTCCTAATTTAAGATCAAATATGTGATTAATTTTGTTATTAGTTTTGGAGGCAGAGAAACTTGAAATAAAAATCGAATTCAGATGTTTAATCAGATTGGCTCTAGGCAAAGGTAGTTGATTTCTGATTCTCAGTAATGCATTTGTGAAATGGGCATAATCTATCCATTACAATCTTATTTATTAACAATGACATTAATTTTGAATGAAGAGTATTAGTTTTTATCACTGCCATATTCCACTCTGGTGAACTTATGCGAAATTTCTGTGAGGAAATTTCTGTGAGTGTAAAACAATAGCATTGGCCAACAGAGCCCATGCTTTAGAAAAGTTTATAACTAAGTTTTCAAGTTATTCTACAATTAAGTTAGAGGTCTCTCTGTGATCTTCTTTGTATTAAATGAGTTAGTTCCTATGTTCAGACTGAAGCAAACAAGAGCAAAGTCAATTTAGCAGACCCAAGGGAGACCTGGATATTGGTCATTATCAGCTTAAGAAATTGAAATAGGAATTTCTGAAAATAACATCTGTAGCTGAGAACATATATCAGGATTGACCATGGGTAAAGCCATAGACACAGAACAAAAATGTTATAATTGGCACAGTTCATATGCAAAAGTACTTAACAATTATGGGAAAAATACCTCATGAATAAGCTAGTTAGGTAGTATAAAGCAATGGGAAGTTTATGATGAATTTATGATCTACTACTCTTCTCTTCTCTTCTTTCCTTTCTTCCCATCCCCTCCCTTGCTAGTTTTGTTTCATTTAGGCTTCTATAACAGAATGTCATAGATTAAGTTGCTAATAAAAAACAGAAATTTTTCTCACTAGAGTCTGAATGCCAAAGACTATACTGCTATGCAGTCTGGTTAGTGCTTGCTTTCTGGTTCATAGATGGTACCTGCTGAATGTGATGGAAAGGCAAGGCAGCTCCAAGGACCTGTTTCATGAAGATATAATCCCATTCATGAGGGAGGATTCTTCATGACATAATTACCCCTGAAAGTCCCACCTCCTATGTTATTCCGCTGGGCACTTGTATTCAACATATGAATTTTGGGAGGACACAAACATTCAGAACACAGCATCTCCCTCGGCTCCTCCCTTCACTGTCCTTTCCCTTTTTCTATTGTATGGATAATAGATAGTTTTATTGTTTTTATTCTCTGATACATATATTATATATGTATGTACATGCACATATATATTTATATTGATTGATTGATTAAAAATAACATATATATTCCAAAATTAAAATGTTTAATTTTCAGTAACTTCAAAACATATATAAAAGTACATACAAAATACAAACTGTATAAATATGCATGTATAGGTATATATGTGATATAGGATTAATCTATCCTTTGCATTCATATTAGTATCAACCATATAAATCACGCAAAAAGAGTATTAGTTGTTACCATCATCAGTATTTGCTAAAGAATTTTAAATACAATCACAAACATCTTAATATTACATCTTCAGTTTCTCAAGCACACACATAGAAAATAAGAGGATGTTTTTCTACAGGTCATACTTACACTTTAATACTTTGTTTACACTAATTACCTAAGAATATAATTCACAGTCTGTAGTCACATCTCTTATTTTTTCTAACGTATCTTTCACATGCGATTTGTTCTAAAATTACACAGCCCAGAATTACAAATTCTGTTTCCTAATTCATATCTCTTTTGTTTCCTTAAGCTTTGTTGTTGAACAGAGGAGTTCAGTTCACCTGGAGTTGCTTTTTTTAAATAATTTACTTGATACATTATAAACAAATGGGGTACAACTTGTTTCTCTGGTTGTACATAAAGTAGAATCATACCATTTGTGTAATCATATATGTACGTAGGATAACGGTGTTTGTCTCCTTCTGTTATTTTTCCTTCCCCCATCCCTCCCATCCCTCTTTTTCCTCTATACAATTCATCCTTCTTCAATTCTTGCCTCCCTCCCACCCTCCATTATGTATCATCATCTGCTTATCTGAGAGATCATTCATCCTTTGTTTTTTTGGGATTGGCTTATCTCACTCACCTGGAATTGTTTGACTCAATATAGGTGAAATACCTGTGTCACTCTTACTTCACAGGTGATTCCATACAGCATATGTGTTTTCAAATTACAAAGCCTCTTGACCTCTGGATATGCCACTTACAGTGCTGCCAAGACTCAGCAGTAGGTCAAAGGAGTGATCACTAGATCCACCCATTCTCAAAAACAATTTATAAGACAGCAGTTAGACAGAATGCATATGCTTACTTATCCATTAATATTTTATCCAAAGATTTCACTATGTATGGATATGTAATTGAATAAAAACATTATTTCCAAATCTATCATTCAGCATACATTCATTATATGCTAGCTTCTGTTAAAAAAAGAGAACTTTTTATCATTAGATTATTTGATTAAATGGCAGTGTTATTTTTACTAGAGAAGAAGGATCAATCCTAATTATTTCTTATCATTTACAAATATGTATATTAAGGAAACAAGTAAAATATAAAAATGCAATTAAGGCAATTTTTTTGTTTTCCATTATTTTTATCAAACATTTTTGTTTAGCTTTCCTTTTTTTTTATTTGTTTTACTGGCTGTCTCTTTCCCTTTTAATTCTCAGAATGATAAAAGTGTAGCTTAGCAGGATTCTCAATGAGTTGCTTAATGATCCATTCATAAATTCACTGTCAGTACTTAATATTTCCCAGGAACTGTAGAACATTGTTTTCCAAATATTTGGAAACATATGAGTAAAATCTTGGCAATTTATGTACATAAGTAATTATGTCCTGTATGTAGATATAGAACAATTTACCACCATAAAACAGCATCTCATCTGAACTGAACATGAGAGAAGAACAACATATAGTTTTCAGTGAGTAATTATAATTCAAATAACATGTGATTCACTCATTTGAGACACATGTAAAACTTTAATGTAAGGACATAATCAAAGAAGAGTTATGGAATGCTGTAATACTGTTCATTAACACATGATAGAGTCTTGATTTCCTATTTTATCTAAATCAGATTCCATAATTAATTATTTGAGAAAGGGGCCATGAGTACCAGAATTACCTAAAGCACATCTCCTGTTGATGATCTGGACTTTCCTACATTTCTGTCAACCTGATTTTGAAAAACTTCTTGACACACTTAAAACATGCTGATGTATTTTAGATTTCCCAACACTGACCACTGTCTTTCCAGGTACATTTCAATAAATAATCTTGTCTCTTTTCAACTGCAGTTCCTTTGTATCTCCAATTTTTTCCCTTTCCAGAATGACAAATAGTCTCTTTTCCTGCAGTCTTCTTCACCTACCTTGGTCTCTCATCCATGATGGCTCAGGTCAAGCTAACTTCCTACTCCTTTTCTTAGTTCAGGCTCCAAATTAGTTAAATAGCCTGCAGTTCTGCAAGGTGTTTACCCAGAGTTGCATTTACCAGACTGTTTTTGTTTTTTTATCATGAACTTCTGCTTCTGCTATCAGTTTTCAGAGGGCAGGGTATGTTGATCTCTCCCCTTCACTGTGATGTAAGAAGCTTGGAAGATGCCTTGTATATTAGAGACTTGTAACAATGTACCCAACCCTTCATATCTACTAAGAGTTTCTCTGTCAACTTCTGCCCCACATTTTGAATTTTAGAAGAGTACATGTACTTTACAAGTATATTTTATATTTTTAAAATGAGAAATCTATACTCAGCAAAGCATGTGGAGAGCAAATCAGGAGAGAAGCCAGACTAACTCCACATTTCTGCCTTAGATTTCTTGAAATCAGGAAATGTATTCATTTTGAAATTAAAAATGTAAAAAAAAAAACTAAAAATGTTGAACTAAACAGTTTCTTAAATATACTGCAGCATTCTGGAATTTTATTCACTTCCATACATGTGTAATTCCCAGTGAATTGAAAGATGGCATTTAGTCAAAATATTTCTCTACTCAATAATAATAAAAAAATCCTCTCTATATCACTCATCATTGTGTTCACACTCATCCTTTCCAGTTATGTTTTATTTTAATGTATATGTATTTTGGTCACATGCAATCATTTCTGGAACAAGTCAGGACATGCATAAATACATATATAACACTTTGGAAGTAGCCTGGGAAGATGTTTTGGCAATTGCAAATCTATATTGAACATTTTAAAATATATAGATTAAATCACTGGTTTATTTACTATGTACAGAAATAGAATTGTGTCTCATAATTCATCACAATCTTGTCAGGGCCACTGAGCATTTTTATTTTCAATATAGCTACAAAAACCTGTGCTGAATGCTTGCTGTATGGTTGTATAGGGTTAAAATGATGTAAAAATCACACTCGCATGTATTTCTACACATAGAAGATTCAATAAAGATACATTAAAGTCAACATCAATATTTTCATTCAATACATTTGAATATTATTATAATTCTTCTCTCTGATGTTTTTAATTAAAACTTAATCAAACTTACATTTCTTTGAAGTTGTCACATTTCAGTCTGCTGAGATCAAGGGTGATAAAGGTTCCTGTCTATTCATTTTGTCTCCTATTTACAGAGATTGTTAATTCCAATAGAAGAATGGATTTTGGATAAAATGTAACATTTAGATTGTATGGATGTTATAATATTAAGATGCTTATCACTTGCTTCCCCCTTTTTTCTCATGAATACCTGTAAGACTATAAATAGTACAGTATGGAAAAGTCTACAGATTAAGAGGAATGATTACATCTTGCTGTACTCCATTTTCATTATCTATAGATTCTTCAAATTTCTAATTTTCCAAGTATTTTTCTGCCTTAAACTGGCCAATATCTTTGTTATCTTAGCCTTTTAATAAAATCTTTAGGGAATACATGGAGTTTGAAGAGCAAATTTTACTCCTTAATTGAGTGCAGAAAAATCTATGGATGTTATTGACTTGCACTGAAAAGTCTCACATATAAGCAGGGGAGAAGGGAAAACAGAAAAAAAAACAGAGTTCTAGTTATTCTAGTTAGATGATTCACTGTAGCTGAGAACATACCAGTCAGTCGGAAATACTGTTACACACTTAATTCAGATTCAATGCATCACACTGAATACATATTTACAGATAATCACAGCACCTTATCCGTGTAGTAGGAAATATGGGGGGATGTGTCAACAAAACAATATTTACATCTGCATCCCCTCTGTAATAACATGACTCCATGTGGGAAAAAAATGAGGAAGTAAGTGAAAAATCAATGTATTTAGAATGATAGTGGATCATCAATCATTGCTATGAAATCTCTTTGCAAGACTTTCTTTCCTTTGTTTCATCCAATTTCATTGCTATTAACATATATTCTGCACCAAATGCAAGATACCTGAAAAAGGATGAAATTTTTTACAGATTCAAAGAATAGAAGGGGCAAGGTTTTGGGAAACTGTTGCATGTGTTCATGTTATAGAAAGACAAGTGTTAATCTGTACAGAGACTTAGAGAAACACAAATGATGAGTATTAATTTTTGTAAATGTCTAATGAGAAATTTTGAGTAAGATATTGAAGTAAGAAGTGTATCTCACAAGAAAAAACACTGAAACAGAATTTAGAAAACCTCATATGTTTTTAAATAACATCTTTAAACAATATAATGACTGTTATAAGAAATAAATAGGGACCAAGTTTTGAAAAATTTTAATACATTACTAAATATTCTGTAGTTATTTCTGAAAATGTTTAAACTATTCAGAAGTCAAAGACATGGAGAGGAAAGATCAGATTTCCCACTTTTAAAGAATATGGTGGTTAAAATTAGAATATCAAGTTAAAGGTTAGGGAAGAAGTTAGGGAAACACATAAATGTTGGGAATCTAAACAAAGGTTCATATTCCATTTGTCATTTAGGATTCACTCTTCAACCTTTTTGTCTTTATCTTGCCTTGGAAGACTGAACTAAATATATTGTACTCTGCTTCCCTCTGATTTCCAATTAGATTTCAGACTCAGTGGACTGCAAGCAGTGGCAGAAGATTGAACAGTAGGCCTGGAGTCAGCTGAGTGGAACTACTTGTATAGCTTTATTCATTCTATGCTGCAGGGCTATCTCATAGCAACTTGTCCTCTCTTAAGGAGTCATCTCTTTGGTTCCTCTTTCTTATTCTCCTCCTGAAGGCTGGCACATGGTAATGGCGACTCCACCACTGATAATCCAGGGCTATTGCATTTTCTCTGCTGCTTTCCCTAACACCTGACCTTCCTTAAATTTTCTCAAATTTGAAAATTGAGTGGACCATTTGTTTTCTCTGGCATGCTGATCTGCACAAAGGCCAAGATGAGAGAGTGATGCCAAGAAGGATCTAAGAACCAGAGTTGACAAAACTTACTTACCTAATGAATATGGGGAGCAAAATAAATGGATGATTTCCTGATATTCACAGGTTTGTGATCTAATTGACAAAATGAATGATTTTGCAATTGATCAAAGGTTATTTATAAAATGTTTAGAAAGTTTAAGTAGAAATGAGTTCAACTTTCCAACAAGTCTTTGCTGTTGTAATGGCCTCCATATACCAATATCTAGAAGAAAGAGTAGCGATCTGAAACATGCAAACTGTCTAGAATAAAAGGTTTTCACAGAGTTAGAATGAAGCTTGAAAATTAGGTGAGCAGAAATAGTTCCCATGGCAATATGTAGAATATAGTATTTGAAAATACTGAACTCATTGACAGACACTGCAGCTTAAAGTAAAGACCTTGGGTATGAGACCTTGGGATTAGGTTTGAATAATCTGTCATTTTAGGAAAATTAATCATTAGTGGTCTCAAGATAGTCTTGTGTCTCACTGGATCCCATGGATAGTTATTAATATGGTATTGTTTGTATAGAGTTACTTGCCACAGTACCTGAACATACAAAAAATGATCTAAAACTTTCTCTTCTCTTCATACTAAAGAGGAATTTTGAGTGACATGTGTGTGTGCATATGTGTGTGTGTGTGTTGACATGTGGTGTTGAGGTTGAACCCAGAGCCTCATATATGCAAGGGTATACCAATGAGTTATACCCTCAGTTACTGCATCTCATTTTTAAAATTATTTATTTATATATTTGTTTTTGGTACTAGGGATTAAACCTAAGGGTACTTAATCACTAAGCCACATATGCAGCCCTTTTATTTTATTTTTTTTAAAAATTTTGAGACTGGGCCCCACTAAGTTGCTTCAGTGCCGAGACTGGACTCAACCTTCTGATCCTTTTTTCTCAGCCTCCTGAGCTTCTGGTGTGTGCCAACATGTCTTTCATCTGTTTTGTTGTGGTGGTTGATCCTTTTGGGGTTTTGTGGGTACTGCAGTTTAAATTCAGTGCAATTGGCCACTGAGACACATCCCCAGCCCCATTTTGCATTTTATTTAGAGATAGGGTCTCACTAAGTTGCTCAGCCCCTTGCATTTGCTGAGATTGGCTTTGAACCTGTTATCCTCCTGCCTTAGACTCCAGAGCTACTAGAATTACAGGCACATGCCACCTTGCCCAGCTCAAATGTTTTTTTACAAAGTTTAATTAATAAGATCACATTATACCAGTACAAAAAAATATATATACAAACTACAATGAAAACTAAAATTACACTAAAATTAAATATTAAGAATCTAATATTCCATAATTGACATAAGACAGATTTTAATTTCTACATTAACACCTGAAAATACTAGACTTTATTCTTATTTAAATGAATACATGTCATACTTACTAAGATTCTACAAAGTATAGATCACTTGAGGATTTTTGACATAACTGAAAAATAGTAAAAAACCCACATTCTCTCATATTTGTAGGATTTGATATATTTTTACTAGATTGGTTTATTTTGACTTTTTGATTGACTGCTTTCCTTATATGCAGTAATGTTGAAATCTTGCAGATCTGCCAATCTTCCTAAAAATTATAAAGGTACAATGACTCAGACAGAATAAAAATGTGTTTTTTACTCACCCAAAATCTAAAATGGGTATTCATAAGGTAGGAGGCTATGTTCCAAAATATGACAGAGGAACCAGTCATCTTCCATCATGTCACTCTCTATCTTCACCTATCTTTCAAGTTCTCTGTGGTGGCCTGTATCAAGATAGCAACAAATTCATGGAGCAAATAAGGTCATTGTGAAATGTTTGCATTGACCAAAAATAGGCATTTATTGCCTTTTTAATATAACTTAGTCATTTGAACTATTTCTGTCATCCCAGCTACTCAGGTGGCCAGGGCAAGAGGATAGTTATTTCAAAGCCAGCTGTACAACTTCTCAAGAACCTGTCTCAAAATAAGAAATAAAAAGCTTGTGGATGTAACTCAGTAGTGGATCTTGACTAGCATGTCAGTGGCCCTGTGTTCAATCCCCAATACTGTGGGGAGCAGGAAAGAAAAGTTCTGTTTAGAGAGTTGTAATTTACTAATTTTTCCAGATATGAGAGGAGTGAAATTAGACAAAGAATTGTCTACTACAGGGGGTTGGAAAGTTCACAGGGTTTCTCATTGACCTGTTTCCTATCATCATCTTCTCATGTAATAGTTCAGCCTAAAAATTGTATTGTATTGTACTCTAGCATATGCTCACCTACACAGTTCAGCTATTTTGACTTCCATAAATTCAGATTAGAACAAACAAAATCAAACAAAAATACTAACACAAAATTTTGAGTGGATAGCATGCTTGACTAAAGACTTCAGGGATTTTCTGCAAATTTAGTAGAAATCATTAACCATAGTTTTTCTATTTCTTTCTTCTTTCCCATCCTCAGCATCCTTCTTTTTCCAAAACCAGCCAAAGTATTTCATAAACAAAGACAGTTCTCTTCTTGAATGGAATTCTTATTTCAGTGTCTTTGAATTTGGCATTCCTCTCCTCTGTGGAGGAGACTGCACACACAGAGATGCACATGTACAATTTTGCAGGTGTTTTGGGGCATTTATATTCTGAGCACTGAGCTAAGACTTAGAAATATAAAAATACATAAGACATAATAGCTATTCTCAGAGTCTAACAGGGAAAGCAAACACTTAGACCAGAAACTTCAGTTTATATTATGAGTGTTAAAATAGATGTGTTTACAGGTGTTCTAAGAATGCCAAGAGAAACATATATTAATGGGGATTCCCTGAGTTATCAGGTGGAAATAACTTTCCTAGCTTAAGGAATGACAGGAGTGAGTCATTAAAATATATCTTGTGTTTAAGTGTGAACATGTAGTTGAGAGGGCCTTGATTCATTTACTTTAGCTTGACTGAGATGAGACTCTAAAGTTCATTATAAAACAGCTGGTATTGATGCCTTCTAGAAAGTAAGAGCTGGATAGATGCACCTTCAACCTGAGTGGCAACCCACTCCCCCTCCTGTCTACAATCCAAAAACATGTGCATGTGTGTATATGATCTGCACACTTACACAGACAAAAAAAAAAAAAAAAACCACACAATTTCAGTGCCTCCAGAATTTTGAAAGCCCAGCCAACTATCTCTGTGCTTCTATGCTGTGATGTTGCTCTTCCAGGTTCCCTTGATATTCCTTGCCTTAATGCAGTTGTTTCCATGACCTGGAAAGCCTAGTGCTCACCCTGTGGCTTAGGAGTCTTGGTACAATATGTCCACTGAGCTTCTGGTCACAACACAGTGTTTCATCACATGATCACCTGAATCCTGCATGGGTTCAGTGAATAAGACTGGCCCCTGTCATTGAATTCTTAGGAGCTAATTCTCCTAGAGAAATGATGAAAAATGCCTTATTCATCTGCAAGACCCTGCAGAAATGGGCACAACTACTCACCTGGCTGCTGATAGTCTGGCACTAGTGCTGGGGTTCTTCCTGTAGTTTAGAGCCACTAAGATGCCCTCCCTTCAACTTCTGAACAAACACAGAGAAAAGTGTCCTGATGGCAGGTGGTCTGAGAATGCTCAACCAGATGCACCATGGCTCAGCAGCAGTTGCCTACAGTTGCCTCTGAGAGTGGCTTGCTGCTCAGCCTTCTTGTCAAGGGCATGGCAATGATGGAGATGTTTGCCATTGATTGCACTTGACCTGCTTTGGCACCAGAGCCAGCCACATACAGCCATAGTGAGCAGGCCTATCTCCTGGTGGAGCAACAGTGCTTAATTTCCAGTACTCATACTGGTCCTGAAGGTGGTAGGGGAGTAATTGGCAGCACACACTGACTATTCCTCCATCTACTGAAAGTCTGACATGGTAGTAGAGGCACCAAGCAGCACCTTCATATTTTCCTGCATGTCTTCCCATCTCTTGGGTTTGGCTAGCCTTCAGAAGTTGGAGATGGGAGGGAGGGCAACTAAATTCCAGGGAAGTTCATTCAGCTCTGTGTGAATGGAAAGGTAAGGGAATGTAATGGTGCCACCTTCTGCAAAAGCTGTGATGGAATCCAGGCTTGGTTCTTCAATGGCAGCCCAGGAAGACATGATGGAAGGCTCTCCAGCTTCCTGTGGAGAAATTCACACAATGCCAATATGTGTCATTCAGGATTATTCAGAGAAAAAAAATCCATAGGATACATTTAGAAAAATGAATTTATTCATTATAAAGCATTGGTTCATAACAGTAGGAGACTGGCAGTCCACGTCTGTAGTGTAAGAGTGCAAGCTCTGAGGTTTTCAAGATGGCGGACTAGAGGGCGGCTGCATTTCATGTTGCTCCAGGACTCAAGATTCAAAAGAGGAGATAGTGAGTGACTTGGGACCAACTCAAAGCCGCCGGGTGAGTTTCTCCCATTGGAGAGGCGTCCCGGATGGGGCAGTAGCCCCGGAACGCAGAGAACTTTGTGAAGTAGAGTGGCTTGGCGAGATGCCCCTCCCCCCGCTGGAGCGGTAAACACTGACAGCGAAGAGGAGCGAAAAAACGGAGCGAAAAAAGGGCGGAGCGAAGGTTCCAGGACTGCAGGCAGCTTCTCTAAGGAGGGTCAACCTAAGGAGACTCGTCTGAGAAGGGTGAGGCTCCCAGGCCCAGGAGGTAGGTCCGGACCCCTGGGAACATTGCCTGGGAAGGCTGCCTTGCCCAGGCGGCAAGACACCCCTCCCCCCGCTGGAGCAGTGAACTTGGAAAGCGGGAATTTTGCAGAGGAGGCCACGCAACACACCGCTTGGTTTTGGAGCAATCTGCCAGGGCTCCAGCGGTTGCCAGAGAAAGAGTTGGGCGGCTAGCTCTTTGCACTCACCAACCGCCTGAACAACGGGGAGGGGGCTGTCCTGAGGAGGTGGAGGTGCGCAGTGAGTTGCTTGGTCTCCAAGTGCCCACACAGAACACCCGGTGGCTGCCTGGAGGAAGAGACGAGCGGCAGGTCACTGGGGCTTGGAGCATATGTATGAGGCTCCAAGTGACTGCTCAGAGGATGGGTCGCATAGCCAGGCGATTAGGTGCATAGCACGGTCCGGTCCGGGGACCTAGGCACCTTTTCTTGAAAGAACTACACAGAGACAAGCTGAGGGGCGGAGTGAAGTTTCCAGGACTGCGGGCAGCTTCTCTAAGGAGGAGCAACCTAAGGAGAATCGTCTGCGAAGGGTGAAGCTCCCAGGCCCAGGAGGTAGGTCCGGGCCCCTGGGAACATTGCCTGGTAAGGCTGCCCTGAGGGGAACCACTAGGAGGGGAACTTACCAGTGAGACCTCCCCACTGGGTGAGTCTTCCCCGCCAGGTGAGGTTTTCCCACAAGGATGTAAAACCAGAGACACAGGCCGAAACAGGCCTTGCCTCAGCCCGCAGTCTAGTTACCCTTTGAATGACCATTGGTCAACAAGTAGAGGCACCTCTGCCCACTAGCAGGGAATATACCCCACCTGAAGACCACCACCCCTAGAGAGGCAGCTTCCTAGGGGAACACCGCAATATCAACTTCCTCTAAGACTTCAGGCTACTGAAGGATAAGAGGGGATATACTAGCAATCTTCAGGGACATTATAAGTCAATAGAGGAAATCTGCAACATCTCTGCAGTCCACTGATACCTGAACGACATGAGAAAACAAGGGAAGAAAATGCCTCAAACAAATCTGGATGGTACATCAATAAAATCCAATGACAGCATGGCAGAAGAAATGTCAGAAAGGGAGTTCAGAATGTACATAATCAACATGATAAGGGAAGCAAATGATGAAATGAAAGAGCAAATGCAGGCATTGAATGAACACACCAATTGACAGTTAAAAGAGTAAATACAGGAAGCAAAAGACCATTTCAATAAAGAGTTAGAGATATTGAAAAAAAAACCAAACAGAAATCCTTGAAATGAAGGAAACAATAAACCAAATTAAGAACTCCATAGAAAGCACAACCAATAAGATAGAACACCTGGAAGACAGAACCTCAGATATTGAAGACAAAGTATTTAACCTCGAAAACAAAGTCGAACAAACAGAGAAGATGGTAAGAAATCATGAATAGAATCTCCAAGAACTATGGGATATCATGAAAAGGCCAAATTTGAGAATTATTGGGATTGAGGAAGGCTTAGAAAAAAAAACCAAAGGAATGAACAACCTATTCAATGAGATAATTTCAGAAAATTTCCCAAATCTGAAGCATGAAATGGAAAATCAAGTGCAAGAGGCTTATAGGACTCCAAATACACAAAATCACAACAGACCCACACCAAGGCACATTAAAATGAAAATACCGAACATACAAAATAAAGACAGAATCTTAAAGGCTGTGAGAGAAAAGAACCAAATTACATTCGGGGGAAACCAATACGGATATCAGCAGATTTTTCAATCCAGACCTCAAAAGCTAGAAGGGCCTGGAATAACATTTTTCAAGCCCTAAAAGACAATGGATGCCAACCAAGAATCTTATACCCAGCAAAACTTACCTTCAGATTTGATGACGAAATAAAATCCTCCCGTGATAAACAAAAGCTAAAAGAATATACAAAAAGAAAGCCAGCATTACAGAACATTCTCAGCAAAATATTCCATGAAGAAGACATGAAAAACAAAGAAGCAAATCAACAAAGGGAGGAGATATCCAAAAGGAACTCTCAAATAAAGAGGAACCAAGTCGTGTCAAAAATAAACAAATAAATGAATAAAATGAGTCAAATGACCGGGAATACAAATCATATCTTAATAATAACCCTGAATATTAATGGCCTGAATTCATCAATCAAAAGACATAGACTGGCAGATTGGATAAAATAGAAAGATCCAACAATATGTTGCCTGCAAGAGACTCATCTCTTAGAAAGAGATACACAAAGACTAAAGGTGAAAGGATGGGAAAAAATTTACCATGCACATGGACCCAGCAAAAAAGCTGGGGTATCCATCCTCATTTCAGATAAAGTGGACTTCAAGCCAAAGTTAATCAGAAGGGATAAAGAAGGACATTTCATACTGCTTAAGGGAACCATAAATCAGCAAGACATAACAATCATAAATATCTATGCCCCAAACAGTGGCTCAACCATGTATGTCAAACAAATCCTTCTCAATCTCATAAACCAAATAGACCACAATACAATAATACTAGGGGATTTTAACATGCCTCTCTCACCACTGGACAGATCTTCCAACAAAAATTGAACAAAGAAAACATAGATCTCAATAACACAATGAATAATTTACACTTAACAGACACTTATAGAATATATCATCCAACGAGGAGTGAATACACTTTCTTCTCAGCAGCACATGGATCCTTCTCTAAAACAGACCATATATTATGCCACAAAGTTAATGTTAGCAAATACAAGAAGATGGAGACACTTCCTTGTATTTTATCAGATCATAATGAATTGAAACTAGAAATAAATGAAAGAGTAAAAAACAGAAATTACTCCAACACATGGAGATTAAACAATATATTATTATATGATGAATGGATAACAGAAGATATTAGGAAGGAAATTAAAAAATTCTTAGAGGTAAATGAGAACAAAGAAACATCATATCAAAATCTCTGGGAAACTATGAAAGCAGTACATAAAGGAAAATTATTTCATGGAGCACATTCAATAAAAGAAGCAAAACTCAACAAATAAACAACCTAACACTACGGCTCAAAGCCCTAGAAAAAGAAGAACAGACCAACACCAAAAGTATTAGAAGACAGGAAAGAGTAAAACTCAGAGCTGAAATCAACGAAATTGAAACAAAAGAAACAATACAAAAAATTGACAAAATAAATAGTTGGTTCTTCGAAAAAATAAACAAAATTGATAAACCATTAGCCACACTAACAAAGAGAAGATGAGAGAAAACCCAAATCACCAAAATTCGGAATGAACAAGGAAATATCAAAACAGACACGATTGAAATACAAAACATAATTAGAAGCTATTTTGAAAATCTATACTCCAACAAAATAGAAAATTTCAAAGATATCAACAAGTTTCTAGAGACCCATGAATTGCCTAAACTAAACGAGGAGGACATACACAATTTAAATAGACCAATTTCAAGTAATGAAATAGAAGAAGTCATCAAAAGCCTACCAACAAAGAAAAGTCCAGGACCTGATGGTTTCTCAGCCGAGTTCTACAAAACCTTTAAAGAAGAGCTCATTCCAATACTTTTCAAAGTATTCCATGAAATAGAAGAGGAGGGAACCCTCCCAAATTCATTCGACAAAGCCAATATCATCCTGATACCTAAACCAGACAGAGACACATCGAGGAAAGAAAATTTCAGACCAATATCCTTAATGAACATCGACACAAAAATTCTCAACAAAATTTTAGCAAATCGCATACAAAAACCTATTAAAAAGATAGTGCACCATGATCAAGTGGGTTTCATCCCAGGGATCCAAGGTTGGTTCAACATCAGGAAATCAATAAATGTCATTCACCATATCAACAGACTTAAAATCAAGAATCACATGATTATTTCAATAGATGCAGAAAAAGCATTTGATAAAATACAGCACCCCTTCATGCTCAAAACACTAGAAAAAATAGGGATAGTGGGAACGTTCCTTAACATTGTAAAGGCCATCTATGCTAAGCCCATGGCTAATATCATTCTTAATGATGAAAAACTGAAAGCATTCCCCCTAAAATCTGGAACAAGGCAGGGATGCCCTCTTTCACCACTCCTATTCAATATCGTCCTTGAAACTCTAGCCAGAGCAATTAGACAGACCAAAGAAATTAAAGGGATACGAATTGGAAAAGAAGAACTCAAACTATCCCTATTTGCTGATGATATGATTATATACTTAGAGGAACCAGGAAATTCCACCAGAAAACTCTTAGAACTCATAAATGAATTTAGTAATGTAGTGGGATATAAGATCAATGCTCATAAATCTAATGCATTTTTATACATAAGTGATGCATCTTCAGAAAGAGAAGTTAGGAAAACCACCCCATTCACAATAGCCTCGAAAAAAATAAAATACTTTGGAATCAATCTCACAAAAGAGGTGAAAGACCTCTACAATGAGAACTACAGAACACTAAAGAAAGAAATTAAAGAACACCTTAGAAGATGGAAAGATATCCCATGTTCCTGGATAGGCAGAATTAATATTGTCAAAATGGCCATACTACCAAAAGTGCTATACAGATTCAATGCAATTCCAATTAAAATCCCAACCATTTACCTTACAGAAGTAGAACAAGCAATCATGAAATTCATCTGGAAGAATAAGAAACCCAGAATTGCTAAAGCAATCCTTTGCAGGAAAAATGAAGCAGGGGGTATTGCAATAACAGAACTTCAACTGTACTACAAAGCAATAGTAACAAAAACGGCATGGTATTGGTACCAAAATAGACAGATAGATCAATGGTACAGAATAGAGGACACGGACACAAACCCAAATAAATATACTTTTCTCATACTAGACAAAGGGGCCAAAAATATGCAATGGAGAAAAGATAGCTCCTTCAACAAATGGTGCTGGGAAAATTGGAAATCCATATGCAACAAAATGAAACTGAACCCATATCTCTCACCGTGCACAAAACTAAACTCAAAATGGTTTAAGGACCTTGGAATCAGACCAGAGACCCTGCATCTTATAGAAGAAAAAGTAGGTCCAGATCTTCAACATGTCGGCTTAGGACCAGACTTTCTCAACAGGACTCCCATAGCACAAGACATAAAAGCAAGAATCAACAACTGGGATAGATTCAAACTAAAAAGCTTTCTCTCAGCAAAGGAAACTATCAGCAATGCGAAGAAAGAGCCTACAGAGTGGGAGAAAATCTTTGCCAATCATACTTCAGATAGAGCACTAATCTCCAGAATCTATGAAGAACTCAAAAAACTCAACACCAAGACTACAAATAACCCAATCGACAAATGGACTAAGGAAATGAACAGACACTTCACAGAAGAACACCTACAAACAATCAACAAACATATGGAAAATGTTCAACATCTCTAGTAATAAGAGAAATGCAAATCAAAACCACCCTAAGATTCCATCTCACCCCAATCAGAATGGTGATTATCAAGAATACAAGCAACAACAGGTATTGGCGAGGATGTGGGGAAAATGGTACACTCATACATTGCTGGTGGGGTTGCAAATTAGTGCAGCCACTCTGGAAGGCAGTATGGAGATTCCTTAGAAAACTTGGAATGGAACTACCATTTGACCCAGCTATCCCACTCCTTGGCCTATACCCAAATGACTTAAAATCAGCATACTACAGAGATACAGCCATATCAATATTCATTGCTGCTCAATTCACCATAACCAGATTGTGGAACCAACCTAGATGCCCTTCAGTTGATGAATGTATAAAGAAGCTGTGGCTTATATAAAGAATGGAATATTACTCAGACATAAAGAATGATAAAATTATGGCATTTGCAGGCAAATGGACGAAATTGGAGAATATCATGCTAAGTGAGATAAGCCAATCTCAAAAAACCAAAGGAAGAATGATCTCGCTGATAAGTGGATGATGATACATAATGGGGCGTGGGAGGGGTTAGTTTTAGGGTTAGAGTGAGGGTTAGGGAGGAGTGCAAGAATGGGGGAAGGGAGGACTGTATAGAGGGAAAAGAGGGATGGGAGGGGTGGGGGGAAGGGGAAAAATAACAGAATGAATCAACCAACATCACCCTTTGTAAATTTATGATTACACAAATGGTATGCTTTTACTGTATGTACAAACAGAGAAACAACATGTATCCCATTTGTTTACAATAAAAAAAAAAAAAGAGTGCAAGCTCCAGTTCCAGGAGAACTCACAGTGCAGGTGATACCCACAAGCAACCTGATGGATAATTCTTGATCAGGAAAACACCATGTTTTCTTCTAGGCCTTAATCTGATTGAATGAGACCCACCCACATTAGGGAGTGCAATCTTCTTAAATTTCACATACTTAAATGCTACTCTGGTTCAGAAGCACCCCTAAATTGATGCACAAAATTATCAAAAGGTGGTTATCAAGGGGCCAGAAGAGAGAGGATCCTTGCCTTCATAAACTCTCAGAGCTGATGCTGGAAAAGAGGAGGACAGGGTCAGTGGCCATGCTGAGTATTGTAGGGATGGAGGGTCACAGGGTCAAGGCATGTCTTATGTTAAGTTTGCACCCGTGCAGCAAATTGGGTGGGCACAAAAGTGCTCCCACCTCTTTTCCACATGGGCCAACAGCACACCCTCAAACTACAGTGTGAGACCACCTTGATATTTTTATCCTTTTAAAATGTGTTTCTTCATGCAATGTTTTAACTTAATGTTTTATTTTAAACATATTTGAAAACTTCGATGTTAATGATGCTGATTTTCCTCAAGATATTTTTTATAATGCCTTTCATTTTTAAAGTACATACATCAGCATCTTGCCAATCAGGGAAGGTGAACCTCCATCACTTATAAAGGATTGGGATGCTCTGTAGCTGCACATATGGCCAGGAATAATTTGCTACATGTCATTTATGGGACAAAGTAGTGCTTGGACTTAAGAATCACAATTAGTTGATGATAGATGGAACCCTGGCCTTTCTTGTCCTCATGGTCACAAGTAATAGTCATAGGGGAACTCAATAAACAACATATGCACCCAAAAAGAAAACAATAAAATAGTTGATATTTACTACCTGTAAAACCTCCCTACCCATCAGTGATTTTTTTTTTATCATTAACATCTTTCCTTACAGTAACATGGTAGATGCTACAATCAGCATCTCTTAGATTTTAGAATATGGTTGACATCAATTGCCTATGATCCCTAAGGAGACCAGAGTCTCCACTGTGAAATAGACTCTACTTAGGAACATCATTTTTGCATCCTCCTTCTCTCTCCTGTGTCAACATCATAGCTCTTTGTTAATAGAACTGGTATCATCCCTAATAGCATAACATTCCTCTCTGAAGAGTTTTTCTTATTTTGTTCAACCAGATTTTTCCTTGGTTCATTTCATTGGAAAACTCCTTAAAAGTATTTTCTATACTTAAAATCTATAGTTGTTCATCTACTTTTATCAGTTCAGCCTGATCAAGTTATATTCTCCTGTGCATGACTTCTTTGCCAATTTTTATATTAAAGTCATAGGTGAAATCACAAAGGCAGTTCAGTTCTTGAGTTTGCATTATTTGACTCCCATAGCATTTTAAACAATTTTAAACATTTTCCCCTCTTTCTTTCTTGGAGCACTTCTTCTCTTGGGTTCTGGATTTTATCTCACTTTCCATTGTTTCTCCACTTACGTACCTGATACATCTGATTTCCCTGACATGCACACTTGTGCTCTGGTGTTCATCACTGAACATTTTCTCTTCTTTAACCCTGTGTGTGTGTGTGTGTGTGTGTGTGTGTGTGTACATACATATATGTATGTATTGTTTTTGTATATATAGCACCAAACCCCACCTCAAGAGCAGGGGATTTTAAGTTACTTTCACCTGACATTTTTACTTGGATGATCTGTTGATATCACAAACTTGACATTTCCAAGGCCAAATATCTCATTTTTGCCAACACCTTAGCAGTGATTATTTGGTGGAGTAAAATGGTTGGGGTGTGTGTGTGAGTGTGAGTGTGTTTATGTGTGTATACAGGAATGTGTTTGAAATAAAAAAAAAAAAAACTATTTCCCTGGTCATCCAATTCCACTTCCATCTTTTCCTGAGAAACTCCTGGGTCTATGTAATTTCTATACGTGGCTTTCTGTTAAGCTGCTTATTTGAAGAAATTTTTCAACTTCTTAAATGGACTACATGATCTATAACTCTTTGATTCACAAGCAGACAGAAGTTTTACTCAGGTCAATAGGCTCTGTGTTTGAGTAAGGAGAAAGTGATCAGTCTCTTACATCTAACCTGGATTTTCTAAGATGCATGTATGTTTCTTCCCAGGGTGGTATTATGTCAATGAAAGACTCAGAATCAATTAAGTTCAAACAAGATCCTTTCTCTAATTAATAAAGAACACTTTCCCTTTTCATTTGGCAGACATGAGTTAAATATTGGCATTCCATCCAAATACGTATCACTCTGTTAATGAGAGTATTATATTTTTGTAATCCCAAAGGAACTTGCATCATGAAATATGAAATATGATATGGTGTATTGTGATTGACAGGTACTTTTAAGGTAGCAGTAATGGTAATGCATAGTTGCTGACCTGAGAAAGCACCTGTCATCTCATAAGGAACAATATGTTTTGAAAAAATAATACAGTATTCTGGTTAATTTCTCTTTGATCATTTTGTTCATGGTATTTTATTTTTTTCCTCCCATCTTTTCTTAAATATTCGGCATGACTCTTTTGGTTTCCTTCCAAGAAAACCTTGATTATTACACTAGGAAGACAGTGAGCAGCTGATAGGATGACCTTGAGTCTGGAGCAAATGATAAAACAAGAAGCAAGATTCCTTTTACTACTTCTGACTTTCCTCTTGTTCAGTATTTATTTTAGTTATTTATAAGCTAATGATATTTTTTGTTAATTGTTGAAGTATTCTGACATGCCAGACTTAGTTGAATGTAGTTATTCTCAATGGGATATCAAGATATAACTAAACATAGAGTCTGTCAATTGGTAGGGATAAAAAACATAAATTCTTATTTGAATGAAACTGTCTGGCATTTATTGAATCAATGTAATCAAAGCATATCATAGTGAGAGAAATTCTGCCCTTCTACAGAATTACATGAGTTTTCTCTTCTTGACAGCTAGTTATTTTGATGTATATCCGTAAATTATTAATTCTTTAGTCACTGGAAGAATTGGGAATTCTTTTAAGTGACCATTTCATTCAACTGCTAATATTAAAACAAAGGTAAGTACTCTGACAATTTATTAATAGTTGATCTGCATATACAGTTTCCTGTGAATGTGTCTTATATACTGATTTTCCCACTGATGTATTATTGCAAAGCGCATGTATATACATATACTTCATAATATATGTAATGTATGTATATAATATATATTCTTTACCATATATATATATATATATATATATATATACATACACACACACTTTACTGTGTATACTAACACATACACACATACACACACACACTTCTTTTTAGGCAACTTCTAGTAATAGAGTGTTACCCTTTGGGGTATAGCCCATTTCCTTTAAGATGTTTTTAATATGAAAGGATTACTTTGGAGTAAAAGTAAGATCATCTTGCTTTTGAACTCCATACCTGTCTTTTAATAATTATCCTTTTGAGAACAAATCTGGAACCTTTAACCTCATTTATTTTCTCACAACTGTAAAATGATAAAACACACCACATCGTGGATTTATTAGGATTAATTATGATTACATATGCATTAAAAGTACTCAGTACTTGGCTTACAAATGATCAGTTAGCAAAAGATAATTATTTAAAATAGGAGAAATTCTCCTAAGCCTGAGCTACCTTTTGTAGTTAATGAAAACATAATGTCTAATTAGCTTAATCCCTTGCCATACCAGATGTTGTTACCTGCCGTTTGATATTTTATTTCATTTATACTTCAGTATCACTTAGTCATGTGTTACTTTTTATTAGTTCTACATGCACCCAGCCTAAGCACCCCCAATACAGTAAATCTTTCTTCTCTCAAAGTTATATGGGTTTTTACTTAGTGTTGATATAAATATTTTTAATGTATTAAAACAAATGGAGCTCAGAAAAGTTTTTGTTGCAATGTATATATATAGTAAAAAATTGTTCGATGGCCATTTATTTTAATGTTGATAATTGCATTATTTTAAAATATTAAATATAATAACCATGCCATAATTTATTTCTGAATAGTTCTAAATATTTATGAAAGGGAAGCTCTTATTTACCTATTAGAGAGATAATTAACTCTGCATTAAATTTACCTGATTTGAAATATTTTTAGATCCAAGTCTTTGAAGGAGTTTGAATTCTGCCTTTTATGTTTTCAAAGTATACCAACCAAAAATGCAGCTGTGTTGACTCAAATATACAATTATGCAAATAACTAGCATGGTTAAAAAATGTAAGGTACACTGGAAATTACCAGAATAAAGTTGACACTGCTAGAAATTATGTTCTAAAAAACAAAACACCAATTCACCATAGCCAGATTGTGGAACCAACCTAGATGACCTTCAATTGATGAATGGATAAAGAAACTGTGGCATATATACACAATGGAATATTACTCCACCATAAAGAATGATAAAATTATGGCATTTGCAGGCAAATGGATGAAATTGTAGAATATCATGCAAAGTGAGATAAGCCAATCTCAAAAAACTAAAGGACGAATGATCTTGCTGATAAGCAGATGAGGACATATAATGGGGGTGGAAGGGGTTAGCATTAGGGTTAGGGTTAGGTTTAGGGTTAGGGTTAAGGAGGGTGGCAGAATGGAGGAAGGAAGGACTGTATAGAGGGAAAAGAGGGGTGGGAGGGGTGGGAGGGGTGGGGGGGAAGGATAAAAAACAATGAATCAAATATTACCCTATGTAAATTTATGATTACACAAATGGTATGCCTTGACTCCGTGTACAGAGAAACAATGTTTATCCCATGTGTTTACAATAAAAAAAACACCTAATATATATTAGTTTGAAAATGGAAAATTTAGTATTTATTATAGTCTCATAAGGAATAACATAAACATAAAAACCAATAAAATACAAGAATGCATATCACCGTGGTTAATGTTTGAAACCAGTAATGAATGGCAAAAAAACTGCAGGAGTGTTTTTTTTTTTTTTTTCTTTTTTTTTTTTTTTTTTTTTTTAGGACAATAAACTTTAAAGTAAATTTTTTTTGTTGTAGCCAGGGTTTGAACCCATGGGTGCTTAACCACTGAATAACATTCCAGACCTTTTTATTTTTAATTTTGAGAGAGGGTCTAACTAAATTGCTTAGGGCCTTGCTAAGTTGCTGAGGTTGCAGTATCAGTTTTATAAACAGCCATGCCTCGATATCAGCAGTTCAAACTTAAAAATAAATAAATGCATATATATTTGAAACAAATGGAGGTATGAACATATCTACTAAAAGCATAAAAAAGGTAACTTAGAAACAAAGTTTAATTACTGTTGAGAGGAAGTCAGTGGATGGCATGAGGCAATGGAGTCAGGTAGACACTGAGCAAGATCAATACCAAGATCAGGCACATCAGCATTATGTGTCAGACAATGCTTCAAATGCTCTGAATGTATTAGCTTATTTAATATTTATAATCATCTTATACAACAGGTGTTTCTATTACATCACCCCCATCATCCCAATGAAGGAAGCAAAATGACCTGCCTATAACTATTTCCCCAGAGACCAGATTTAAACCCAAGTGTCTAGGTTCAGAAACTGTCTTCTTCACCATTAAGACAAATTGTGAAGTCCACTGTGATGTTTTAGCTATTTTTATTATTCTTCTAGTGTTAAAATAATGAATGTAAGTCAGGACCAATACTACAGTATGTATATATCTGGAAGGTCCCCAAATCCACAATAGTCATAGCAATGGACATTGTCTAATGTGTTGTTCTTTGAGAAAGAATGTACAGTGTATGACTTTCAGGGGATGTATGTTTGCCACTTGAGAAAAAAAAGACAATGTGCATGAAAAACATCCTATTAACCAAGAACTGATATACATATTTCAATTTGATATGTTAGTAAATGTTTTTTAATATTCTACTGAACTAATGAACCTATGTTCACATAGGCCACATTTTAAAATTTCTTCTTAAGTAGTTCTACCAAATATTGCACATAATTCCAATGTTGTTTGATTCTAAGCTGATATGATTTCATACAATTTTAATGATATAGAAATAATTTCATTTTATAGAACTGGAGGAAAATGACTTCTATCTTAAAATTCCAATGATAAGTACTATGATCAAGTTGCAAAAGAAACGATAGGTTTTTGCTCTTATTTGCTAAACAGCAATGACTCTGGGAAGCAGTATGGAGATTCTTTTCAAAGCTAGAAATGGAACCAACCATCATATCAGTCAGCTGTCCCATTCTTTAATATATGTCCAAAAGGTTTAACATCAACATACTACAGAGATGCAACCACATCACATCAATGCTTGTAGCAGCACAATTTATGATAACCAAGCTATGGAGCCAACCTAGGTAACTGTCAACAGAAAATGGATAAAGAAAATGTGTATATATACACATGGAGTATTTCTCAGCCATAAAGAAGAATGACTTTATGGCATTTGCGTATAAATGGATGGAACTGGAGACTATCATGCTTAGTGAAATAAACCAGTCTCAGTAAATCAGAAGTGGAATCTTTTCTCTGGTATACATAAGTTAATTAAAAATAAGATGGATATAGCATAACAAATGAAAGAGAGAAAAAGAGAAAGAGGCAGGAAAGGGAAAGTGGAATTTCCTTGCAATAGAGGAAGCATGAGTAGAGTAGATGATGGGGATAGCAGAGGAGGAGGAAGACAGGACAAGAAAAGGAAGAACAGAAGAATGAATCTGGCCAAAACTTTATGTGTGTGGATGTGGCATGTTGAGTCCCAGAACTGAGTGTATCCACAGAACTCTAATCAATACAAAAAGGAAGTAAACTATAAATTGACTGAAGTGGATCAGTGGAATGGAGAGGGGATTGGTGAGTGGTGGTACAGTGAGGGGACTGCTGGGGCTGAATTTGAGTGTGTTGTGGTACTTGCTTTTGTGATTATGTCAGGGCATATCTTGGTGTTGCATTTAACTAAAAATAATAAATTACAAAAGTGCTTTCAAGCACTGTTCAGAGGGAATCCTTTCTGGGCTATACTTATGCCCAGGGAACTTTAAAATAACCCAGCTAGGAAACTCAAAGAGGAAAATTATTCATTATGGGCAGAAGGAAATTTACTAACTTTCCTTTTGTTTTCTTTTTGTCTCTGAAAGTAAATGCTTTGGTTTTTTTTGTTGTTGTTGTCTTTGCTTTTGTTTATGTTTTCATTTTGATACCAGGGCATGCTTAACCACTGAACCACATCCTCATCCCTGTTTTTATATTTCAATTAGAGATAGGGTCTCTCTGAATTGCTTAGGACCTTGCTAAATTGCTGAGGCTGGCTGGCTTTCAACATGAAATCCTCCTGCCCCAGCCTTATGAGCTGCTGGGATTACAGGCATGTGCCACCATACCCGGCACTTTGGTCTTTATTACCAAAAGCATTATTCATTGCCAAATCTTATCACCAGTCCAGCATCCTCTCCTCCATGCCTGACTGACTTATGAAAGAAAGGATGACTTTCACATTTTCATTTTGAGCCATTGGATAATGAATGGTGCGAATTTCCCTCATGGGACATGTTTGGAGAAATTCTAGGTGTAACATGCTCAGAGATGTTTAACCATAGATAGCTATAGGAAGTTCAATGTACAATGTGAAGTAGGCAGTAAGTGTGCTACAGAAGTCTAAATTTTATGAGAAATATTGAGAAATATCTTGAAAATAAGACTTAATTTTGACTTCCAAATCTCAAAAATAATTGAGAGTCAAGAAGCATTACTAAGCTGCAGACAGTTCCAGCACGAAGGAGAAAATAGCATTGTTATAATCAGAATATTAACTCAAAATGGTAAATGATTCTTAGTTGAGGAGACTTTGGTGACTCACTTAACTACTGAAAATATCATTGCCCCATCTCTGGGGAGGGAAAGAAAAGGGAATGGGGGATGATTCCAACCCTGATCATAGATGGGACTGGGTACACACATGTATAAGCATAAGGACCAATTAAGATAATGTATATGGAAGTTCCCTTTAAATTATTAACTACATTGTAAATTATAACCAAAATATCATACAAAAAAGAGATATTGCCATAATTTTCAGGAAATATTAATATTAGGCAAACTTTATCAGTTTTTAAAATATCTGGAGAATTTATGAATTCACTGAGCAATACATATCTGCCTATATATCCACTGGGGAATAACAAAGTTACCTTAACTATCTGATATCTATTTTACTCATAGAACCTTAAACTTGGACTGCAATTTCAGGGTTATATCATCCAAATGATTGCTCTTGTACACATAACCAAAAATTTAGTTCATTATTACGACTAGAATCTGACTCCTCATTTGCAGTTGAATGTTGAGATTCAGTCAAATGAGCAAATTGTTTAGAGTAGAACCAGCTCTTCAGAACTTTCCCCATGATCAATCAATTTTATTTAATCAATTCAATTAATGCATCAATTATTTTCTATTTAACTAATGCTTTATAGTATATTTTTTATTTTGTGACGTTAGACTTATGAAAAGATAAATAAATCCCTACATGTAAGAAGATAAATTCAATATGGTTGAAAGGCTATAAATCAAAATATGTGAGTAATATTAGTGAAATCTGCATAATTATGAAAGCAAGTCCTAATAGTAAATCATTGAATTCATTTAATCCTGTATTTTCTTGCTTGTTTAAGAAATATTTATGAAGTACCTACTACATGTGAGGCAGTATTCTGGGTGTCAGGGAACAAATAGTCCTAGGAATAAGATATTGAAAACTTAAAAAATGAAATTTAAGATAGTAATAAGTGCTCTAAAATTAATCTGCTGAGCAGAGGTATGAATAATAAGAAATCCACCATGGAAACATCTGGGGCACTTGTTCAGGCAGAGAACTCAGGAGTGCAAAGACCTCGATGTGCCCAGTGGAATTGAGTTGCCTTTGTATGTATGTATGTGTGTACCTTTAGTTACTGCAACAAAAGTGAGATGCTTTGATACAGCATCCTCAGATCTGCACACAATATGTAAGCAGACCCAGGTTAAAGTTAAAAAGGAAACTTGTACATAAATTACATGCTTTATGAAGCTCAAACAATTAAATTTTGCAAAAGTTCTTCAAAATACACATTCTGGATTTTGAGCCTCTACACACTGTTTACACTATGGTAATATGTAATATAACATGAAATATGAGGAGGAAGAAAATATGTTGACAAAGAAGAGGATTGGTTAACTATAGGGTGGGAGCTTGAATTGTGAATATGTAGTTTGTGGGACATAGATGTTTAGAAAAATCACTGAGAGAATTATTTAATGTTCAGTTAAATTATGGTATTCTGAAGAGCTGAAAGTCTGCCAAGGTATCACCCACAGAAGAAAATTTGAGGTACCCTCAAATCATTAACTGAGGGAAGGTCAATGGAAATGTACATTTTGCTCTGAATTTCTGAACCATTTGGAGAATAAAGCACAGCAAGTTCTTGTTTTCTTCCTCAGCAACATGTTCATGCAATTAACCTAAAATACAAAATGCAATAAGCACATCATTTTTGCACTATAAAGTTTAAGGTAATATAAGTAGATGGTTGCTCCTCCATCTCCCCAATTGGCATCGATCACTAAGCTTATTTCATCCATTTCCTGTCCAGGGTCAGCTACTCACACAAACTTGGGTTAACAAATACTGACCCTATCTTCTATGTCAAGAATTTCTCCAGATATATTCTTCTCAGCATTAACCCCCAATACTGAAGATTTAAAGGCAAGTAGTACATGTTCCCATTTCCAGAAAATAAAGGAAGAATGGGGAAGTGGATTGTAGGAACCTTGATGTGGTTTTCACCGTAGGAATTCATTCCTACCTGGAGATGAATAAATCCCCTTAGAGGAAGTAAAAAAAAAAATGGTATATGAGCTCCACCTGAAAAGATGAAGAAGGCCCCACCAGTTGATGAGGAGCACAGAGGTTTTCAAGAGACCGGTGTGAGACATTCCCACCCAATTATGTTGTTTGAGGAGCCATGAATCCCAGTAATGCCAGGATTGAGATGCTGAAAAATGGAACTAATGTGGTTATGTGAAAAGGCTTTCAAACCATTCTCAAAAGTTTAGACTGTATCTATCAATTATCAAGTTTCTTTCTTAGAAAAGTATAATAGGTATCAGTAATTTAGATTGTCAAATGATTTTCCTTTCTGTGTAGTGACCCCTCCTGATTTTCAATACTTTAGAATTGGATGGATCTGAACATACCCCTAGGAGTCATGTGGGCATGTGTCTCAGTTCTGGCAGTTCAAGCACTGCTTTCTCTGGTCTTGCTATGTAAAGTATATGATAAATCAAGTGTTTGTGGATAATCACCTATTTGAAACTCTCAGATAATAGGTATTTTACATTAATAATTTCTAAAGTAATAAAAATATAGCTAAGAGAACCACTGTGAGAAACTTAAGAGAGCCTGGAAAATAAGAATTCAACCTGTGATCCCAGCAGTTTGAGAGGCTGAGATAGGAGGATCGTAAGTTCAAAATCAACTTCAGCAAAAGCAAGGTGCTAAGAAACTCAGTGAGACCCTGTCTCTAAAATAAAATACAAAATAGGACTGGGGATGTGACTTAGTGGTACAAGCACACCAAAGCTCAATCACCTGTAGCCCCCAAACCCCCTCCAAAAAAAAGAATCTAAGAGGGAAACAAGAGTGTATCATGGACAGAAACAGCTAAGGACATTTCTGCATACTTGGATCCAGTCAGGCCCAAAGGTGAAGTCCCTTCTGAAGTTCAGTAACTTGGTCCAGTAAATTGTGTAAAAAAAAAAAAACAAACTGAATGGACTTAGGTTTTTGCCATTTACAACCAAAATAGAAGTATTTAAAAAATTCTATGAAAACCAAAAATAAGTAGTTTTATAAATTTTTTTGAAAAACAACTTAAAAAAATAAAACCCAAAAGAAGGGAGGACCTATACCTGCAGAAAAAATCAGAGCAGAGAGTATAGATTTAAACTTATCCCAGTGGTTAACTAACACAGGGAAATGAGAAAGAAGGTCCTCCTCTGGGTATCCTCTGGAAAGCTAATGGTAAAGTTTCAAAGACTCCAAAGACCTTTGTACTTACTAGCAATTCACTTGGATTTTAGAAATTATTAGAAATATAAGTCTGGAATCATGAGAAAAAAGTTTAATCCAAAATGTAGGAAATTAGGATTTGCTAACATTTTTTGAGAGAGAGTACTTGGAAGCAAATCAAATATGTGTGTGTGTCAGAAATCAAAGGTGGAAGATTTCCCAGAGAAAATGAAAGAGATCATTGTGAAAGTAAGCATAGAATTTATCAAAATGAGAGACAGAGAAAGTTGCCTTTATCTTGCATGTTAAATCCCATCAATGTTATTCTCCAGAATGGTAAAATAGGGAGAGCACTTATGAAATCTCAGTGGATCTTGGAAAGAAGGGAGTTATAAAAAAGGAAACAAGTAGAGGGTAATCATTTTTTTAGTAAAACTAACAATGGAAAGAACACAATACATGGAGTGATACCTAAAGAAAAACATTCCAGAACAGGTTTGAGAAATATTAAAAACACTGATTTTTTAATGAATTTATGGAAGGAAGAGAAGGAAGCAAAAGGGAGGGAATACAATAAAAGGGCAAAGACAGAGGAGAATAAATTAACATTTATATACTTTTAAAGGAGGGAGAAGACGTTGGGAATATGTGGAAGACAGTTTCACCTGAGCCTGGAGCAAACAGAAAATAAAGAGGAAAATGATTTTTAGACCAAAGAGAGTGGGAAAGATAACTCTACTGTTTTTACTTCTGTGAGGCAGAAGGCTAGGTGACCTGGTGAGAATAAGCCCCTTGGGAACAAAAAATTGAGAATCAAGGCTTAAAATACTGATGTGATTAATAGAAAAAGGACCAGATGAGCTCTTCAGAAATAAAGGAGTTCTTTGTTGTTTTTGCTGTTGGTATATTTGCATTTTGTTGTCATAATGCCACAAATGTAACTAAATTTTCAGATAAAGCTAGAAATCTACTTGTAATCAATCTTTATAGTCTGCCTGGGAGCATCCTGGTATAGAATCTGAGAAACAAAGTGATTGGTGGTAGCCAAGATTTACAATTACTACATAATTATGGTGAAAAGAGCAATGAATAAATGAAGGCTGATGGTTTAAAGGCATGCTTCAGTGATTGACAGGGTGGGCAAAAGATTCAAGCTGAATACTTTGTAAAATCAAAACTTCAATAATCTGGGAGAATAGGTTCATCAAAGGACAGTGTTAACTAAGAGGTAATCACATAGAAATAAGGCAAGTATAATACCAATGTTTAGTTTTTAAAAACTATTTATTGTACATGATATTGCATGTATGGATAGAAAATACTGAATAAATGTATACTATAATTTATATTGCAGTAAACTCAAATGAATAGGGTTCAAATTCCTTGGCATGAAGGGAAGACAGTAGCAGAGAGCCTGGGGCAGGGAGAGTGTTCTGAAAATAGATTTGAATTAATAACTTGGATGTTAGGTAGCATTTTAGAAGTTGGACAATGAAAATTGAAGAAAATGGGATGAACATTTCAGATTGGCCACACTCACAAGAACATGTATTTAAAAGATTTTTACCACATATTCATAGTACTAAATAGATTTACAGGCTAGTCATATATTCTCAACTATATAATGAGGAGTGTGTCATTTTTTAATATTGTCTAGAGCATAACTTCTTGTTAGTAATTCCCACAAGTCATTGTTTCATTCATCGCTCCAAGCAAATTATTTGTAAAGCTAAGCTTATTTTAGTGCAATGTTAACTCTTTCTCAGTTGACCATGCTCAAATAGTATATTTTGTATTGTAGTGCTGTGGCATCTGAAAAAAAATAATATCTAAACTTTCAAAAAAGTAGTTGTTTTTATATGACTTTGGTTTACAAGTTAACAAATGACCTACTTGCAAGGCATTTGTGAGAGACTGCTTGTAGTTAAGGGAGAGTTCAGTGATTATAAGCAAAACTGCGTTAAGGGGTGGTTGAAGTCAGTGAGAAAAGGAAAGCAATAGATCGAGTTTAAATGGGCAACATTAATGGGAGTATGGACACATTTCAAAATGAATATACCCCAAAGAATTTATGGAACACCTCTCATAACTGGAAAAAAGAAAGATTTTACAATTATCTTCAAGACAAGCTGCCAATAGAATAAAATACATAGTTTTAGTGTCATGAGAAACATATGAGACAAAAGATAGACTCCATTGAAATAGGGAAAGAAAAGAGAAGGAAACACAGACTATGCAATTGAACAGAACTGAAAGTAGGCCTTGGCTTTAATGGAATGTATTGAAAACATGTAGGTACATACTAAAATTACAATAATGCTTAATAATAATAACTGCTATTTTTTCATTGCAAACATTGTTTCTAGAGCAGAGCAATAGTAATTTAACATGCATTCTTGTCACATAAATATGTTAGATAACTGGAATTTTTATTAAGTATGATATATCGTAAAGATTACATTTTACATATTCTTATATTGGATTTGTTAGAAATCATTTACAACTATTTGTTGAGAAAAAATCTATTAAAGAGTACTTAGAAATTTCAATTTTGTAACCATTTTTACTTTAAACATTTACATATTTTGTTAAAAAAATATAATCTTGAGAAAATCTTAGAATTTACATTTTTAAAACATTGAAGTATTTCAACTGGAAATTTCATGCAGCATTATATGTTTTGTACTAATTAAATACTAGATGTATTAGGTTGTCATTAATTTTTGTTTTCTTGCTTTTTTTTGCTTTTTGCTTTTTATTTTTAAGGCTTAGGATCTTCAGATTCATTTATTTAAAACAGAAAAAAAATATGTATTTTGTGAAATGTCCTGTTCTACAACCTTAAAACTAATGTGACTCTATTCACTGATCATGTTGAAAAAAATCATTTAAATGCTTTACAAAAGAGTGTTCTCGCCTCTTTTATTTATTTTTTACCTTGCAACATTCTTAGATTTTTGGAAAGTTTTAAAAAGAGATAGCACAGAGAGAATACATATACATCAACCTTAGTTTCTCAGAGTCACATTTTGTGCAAGCACAGGGTAGTTATCTTAATTGATGATTTACATTATAAATTTGAGTTTCCTGTCAGAATTGCAAGTGAAGTTGACCCATACAGCCCAAAGTGGAGACCTTATTTAGATGTGTCAATCTGGTAATCATTATAAAAGATGATTGATCACATCAAGATATATGATTGAAATAATCTACAAAATGAATCACATGAGAGAGAAATGGAAGTCCATATGGAGATGAGTGAAGTACTGAGAACCAAATCTTGAGGTTTTCCAGCACTGATATGCCAGGAAAAGGAAGAGGAAGAATGAAAACCAGTGGTAGCCAATGAGGAGAATGATAAGGAAAGCAGACTTCTCTGAGAGTCAAGTGAAAAGGTGCTCTGAAATAGCTACCACCTCCATTAATGCATTTAAAGGTCAGTGGTTGACCACATTTGTCAGACTAGTGGTCTCTGCTCTTCAATTACCTCAATCTGAGCAATTTCATAAAAGGTTATGGATGTTATCTACAACAAAAATGGAAAGCCAAGTGACAGCAGGAATAGAGAACAAAATAACAGGTTTGGTTAAGGAGCAATGACCCTCAACATCTTGATAGATTACAACACTAGGCATTTACTTTTACATTCCCTTGTCTGAGGATTCGCTGTTTGGCTGATTTATGTTGAGTTAGTCTTGACCTGGTGATACCATAGGTTTCCAACTGACTTCATCTTTGTTCCTCAGGTCTTCATTTTAGGATGTAAACTGAAGGACTAGATGTTACATGTATCATTTCCTTCTGATGCACATTAATTGACATTCCATTAAGCAAAATCAATCTGCAGCGAAGGCTAGTATATGCACCTTGGAAATGGATGCCACCAAATATAGAGAGAAGTATTAAAAATTCAAATGAAAAATAGAAGCAAATCTACCTGAGTGTTATTGTATCAAGTGAGAATTTTTTTAATGGTATGGTTACATTCTAAGGAGTGATTTCACAGAGAAAGAAAAGAAGTTTATACTTTTGAGAACGAGGGGATACTTGCAGAGGCAGTGCTCATGCCAGTGTTCAAGTAAATAGGAACAGAATCTGGTATACTAATTAAAGAACTCAGTTCAGGTGGAAGGGGGTTCTGTTAACTCACTGTTACAGAAGGAAAAGTAGAACACAGGCAGATTAGCAGATTAGGTGCTGACCTGATGAGATGGTTCTTTTATACTTAGATCTCACACTTATTATTGTCCCTAGTTTTGCCTGCTTATTCCTCCTGCTTCTGAAAATATTTTTTCCCTTCAATAGCTCTCTGTGGTCCATCTACTACCAGTTTATTTTCTTGGCAAAACTCATTTCATAATTCTATCCATTGATCTGCACAAATTAAACCAAAAATCATATGTCAGGTCCTGATCTGCCTCACTTTTGCTCAACTCTTTCAAGGTCAAATTTCTAGTCAAGTTCATTGGCAAATGAAAATGAGACATCTGTTTTTTCTTCTTATTTCTTATATTACTACTATCATCCTACCAATCTAGGTAGACTGAAATCTCAGATTTATATTATCCCTTCCAAAGTTTAACATAATATTTAATATGTGATCTAGATTTCTTAATTTTTAATATTGTGTTAAACATTATAATTTTTTTCTACACATCAAATTATAAACAATATAATTATGCATCTTCATAATTTAAACTAATTGAATACACAGTTAATGAATGCTGAAATATATACATACAAAATTACAAATGGGAAAATATTTGTATATATTTTGCATATTTAATGTGAGTATATATGAAATACATAATGAAATAAAATTTTATATCTCACATATATATATAGATCTTTACCAACCTCTGCTAAATGTTTTGATGAATATGTGTTGAATAGTTATTGATAGAAAAACAATGAAAAATGGGTCATTCTAAATTCACATTAAGCAAGTTCTCAACAGAAAATAATTAGTAAAGAGAAACATATGGAGAATGTTTAATCAAGGGACAGTTATATCAAGGTCTGGGTATGGATAAGGACAACCAATCTCTAATGGTGCAGAATCCCAGATATCATAGCCAGGGAGCTGGTTTCACCTTTTTACCCAAAGAGTTACAGAATGTGGTTCACAGAGACCATACCTATAGCATACACTGTTGGACAATGTGTTGGCAATCCTAAGACTGACAATTATCCTTATGAAATAAACTGAAAGAGCCATAAGCATGAACATTCCAGCCTCATTCCCATCTTTTCATGTTAATTTTTTCAACATAAATTCCTGGAAAAACAACATGTAAGTAAGTGAATGTAAGGTCCTATTAATTGGTCAAAATGAGTGTCAAATCAGCAAGAAAAAGGGTAAAAATTTGGTATGAAAGAGCAAAAGGGAAAATTTTATCACAACAAGTTTTGAAATGTTTATTTTTTTCTTATAATTATAGGGTGTCATTTGATTTTGAAGGAAGTTTCTTTTTTCCATACATCCTTAGCAGCAGTCATGCAAACTTATAAATAAAATGTTTAGTAAAATTTTAAGTAATTTAACTAATTTGAAAGATCTACAGAGATTTAAAATGTTACAAAAAAGCAACAAAGCATATCTTAAGAATAACACAATGAAAACTTTAAAAGCTATTATAACTAAAATGTTACTGAACAGGTGTTAGAGTAGATTGTCCTTTGTTGAACAGGTAGTTGGTAAACTGAGAGACCCATCAGAATGAATTATCCACAGGCAGCACAGAGAAACAAAAGTACTGAATGCCTTCAAAAGAAACAGAGGCAAAGAGAAAGGATGAGAATATTGACAACTTTTGGGGGAATGTCCCAGAACAACAGAAAGGGAAAGTCTCAGGCTAAGGCAGTAATTATGAAATCATTGCTGAGGATTGTCCAGGACTGTTTCGAGATGCAGATGAAATCTGTCAAATTCCAAATAGCACATACAAAAAAAGATTTCTGTGCCCAAACAAATCAGTTATACTTCAAAATATCAGAAGCAAAAATAAAATCTAAAAATACAGCAGGAAAATAGTGTACCCCTAAGGATGTGCCAGGATGATCTCTTATATCACCAAAGCAACAATGGAGCTGTAAGACATTGGAATTAAATAGCTAGGACCCTGAAATAAACCCACATTATACAAACCTATATATGGTAAAAGCCTTTCAAAAATGACAGAATTATTCTATTTTCAGGGAAAAAAATGGACATAATGGATGCATAATCTACCAGAAGATCTTGACTTGAGAAAATAATTTAGGCAAGAGAAATTATGCTACATTTGGGGTTGGGAGAGACAGTGAAGAGAGTGAGTGATAAATGTTTGTAAGTGAACTGAGTTATGGTTTATTAAACAGTAATATTTTACTCCTGGTTGCTTACTAAGCTTTTTAACAACAAAAAATTTTAAAAATGACTATGCAGTGTATGTGAATGAGTTCAAAGGTGTTTAAGTTCTGTATTGCCTATAGTGTCTGCTAGGAAGGTTAAAATAATGACTGGTGTTGACTAAACTGTAATAAGTTCATATGCATGACTTTCATTTATAGCTACCTATTAAAGGTAATGGTAAACAGAATCCATAACTTGTAGAGAAGGAAAGGATAGAATTACAAAAAGTAATTAAGACATAAAAGAAGGGAGAAACTAGCTAAGAGAAGCACAGCAGTCAGAAAATATCAAAAGCCCAAGATGAAATTACCTGACATTTCAGCTCCTAGATGTATACACTAAAGAATTTTAGGTACCTGTGAAGAGGATACAGATAAAGGGATATCATAGCAGCATTGCTCATAATGGCAATAAATTCAAAACAACTCAAATGTCAATCCACAGTAATATGTACAGGTAAATCATGGTTTATTTTTAAAAATGGCAAACTGTACAGCAATAAAAATGAATGAATTTCAGCTTCACACAAAATAAAAAATTACCTTTAAAAATATAACAGTGGAAAAATGAATTTCCAGATATATGTAGTATCATTCCATTTAAATGAAATTCAAAAGCAAGAAAAAGTAAACAATATTATTTATAAATATATTAGCACAGAACCTAGGTTTTAAAAAATTAAATATGAGGACATGCTTCACACTAGAAGAAAAGAGGCAATTCTGACTGAGAAGAGATGCATATAGTCTCCTAAGGGAACTGAGTGCATTCTACTTCATGAATAAGTACTTCATCAGATAACATATAACATATGGTTTATCATATTTGTTATATATCACAATAGGAAGGTCAATATATGGTTCTGTTGATTTCACTTTTAAACAAGTGTCTGTGAAAACTCTTTAACTACTGATATGAATTATTTATTTATTTCTTTATTTTATTTTATTTTATTTTTTTGGTTTTCACATTTTATTTTTACACTTTTGATCTTTAAATTATACTCTAGGTGACCAAAGAGAGACCTATAAAATTGATTTGCCCTCATATAAAATTATTCAAGTTTAAATCTGCTCTTTCTTTCAAAAGAAACAAAGTGTTTAATTTTTAAGAGTCAGAGAAAAATAAAGCCAACAAAAATGTACATAGTTGTAAATTTTTTTTCTTTTTTCTAATGTTGATTGATTTATTCTGTTATTTTTCCCCTTCTCCCCACCCCTCCCACCCCTCTTTTCCCTCTATACAGTCCTTACTTTCTCCTTTCTTGCCCCCCTCTCTAACCCTAATTCTAACCCTAACACTAACCCCTCCCACCCCCCATTATGTGTCATCATCCACTTATTAGCGATATCATTCGTTCTTCGGTTTTTTGAGATTGGCTTATCTCACTTAGCATGATATTCTCCAATTTCATCCATTTGCCTGCAAATGCCATAAATTTATCATTCTTTATGGCTGAGTAATATTCCATTGTATATATATATATATACCACAGTTTCTTTATCCATTCATCAATTGAAGGACATCTAAGTTGGTTCCACAATCTGGCTATGGTGAACTGAGCAGCTATGAACATTGATGTGGCTGCATCTCTGTACTATGCTGATTTTAAGTCCTTTGGGTATAGGCCAAGGAGTGGTCTAGCTGGGTCAAATGGTGGTTCCATTCCAAGTTTTCTAAGGAGTCTCCACACTGCTTTCCAGAGTGGCTGCACTAATTTGCAGACCCACCAGCAATGTATGAGTGTACCTTTCTCCCCACATCCTCGCCAACACCTGTTGTTGCTTGTATTCTTGATAATTGTCATTCTAATTGGGGTGAGATGGAATCTTAGGGTGATTTTGATTTGCATTTCTCTTATTACTAGAGATATTGAACATTTTTCCATATATTTGTTGATTGCTTGTAGATCTTCTTCTGTGAAGTGTCTATTTATTTCCTTAGCCCATTTGTCGATTGGATTATTTGCATTCTTGGTGTAGAGGTTTTTGAGTTCTTTATAGATTCTGGAGATAAGTGCTCTATCTGAAGTATGATTGGCAAAGATTTTCTCCCACTCTATAGGCCCTTTATTTGCATTGCTGATAGTTTCCTTTGCTGAGAGAAAGCTTTTTAGTTTGAATCTATCCCAGTTATTGATTCTTGCTTTTATTTCTTGTGCTATGGGAGTCCTGTTGAGGAAGTCTGGTCCTAAGCCGACATGTTGAAGCTCTGGACCTACTTTTTCTTCTAAAAGATGCAAGGTCTCTGGTCTGATTCCGAGGTCCTTAATCCATTTAGCATTTAGTTTGTGCATGGTGAGAGATATGGGTTTAGTTTCATTCTGTTGAATATGGATTTCCAATTCTCCCAGCACCATTTGTTGAAGAGGCTATCTTTTCTCCATTGCATATTTTTGGCCCCTTTGCCTAGTATGAGAAAATTGTATTTATTTGGGTTTGTGTCCGTGTCCTCTATTCTGTACCATTGATCCACCTTTCTATTTTGGTACCAATACCATTCTGTTTTTGTTACTATTGCTTTGTAGTAGAGTTGAAGATCTGGTATTGCGATACCCCCTGCTTCACTCTTTCTGTCTAGGATTACTTTAGCTATTCTGGGTTTTTTATTCTTCCAGATGAATTTCATAATTGCTTCCTCTATATCTGTAAGGTACATCATTGGGATTTTAATTGGAATTGCATGGAATGTGTATAGCACTTTTGGTAGTATAGCCATTTTGACAATATTAATTCTTCCTATCCAAGAACATGGGAGATCTTTCCATCTTCTAAGGTTTTCTTTAATGTCTTTCTTTAGTGTTCTGTAGTTCTCATTGTAGAGGGCTTTCACCTCTTTCGTGAGATTTATTCCCAAGTATTTTATTTTTTTCGATGCTCTTGTGAATGGGGTAGTTTTCCTAATTTCTCTTTCTGAAGATTCATCACTTATGTATAAAAATGCCTTAGATTTATGTGCATTGATCTTATATCCTGCTACTTTACTGAATTCACTTATGACTTCTAAAAGTTTTCTGTTGGAATTTCCTGGTATCTCTAAGTATATACTCATATCATCAGCAAATAGGGATAGTTTGAGTTCTTTTCCTATTCGTATCCCTTTAATTTCTTTGGTCTGTCTAATTGCTCTGGCTAGAGTTTCCAGGGCGATATTGAACAGAAGTAGTGAAAGAGGGCATCCCTGCCTTGTTCCAGTTTTAAGGGGGAATGCTTTCAGTTTTTCACCATTTAGAATGATATTAACCATGGGCTTAGCATAGATGGCCTTTACAATGTTAAGGAACGTTTCCACTATCCCTATTTTTTCTTGTGTTTTGAGCATGAAGGGGTGCTGTATTTTATCAAATGCTTTTTCTGCATCTATTGAAATAATCATGAGATTCTTGACTTTAAGTCTATTGATATAGCGAATTACATTTATTGATTTCCTGATGTTGAACCAACCTTGGATCCCTGGGATGAAACCCACTTGATCATGGTGCACTATCTTTTTAATAGGTTTTTGTATGCAATTTGCTAAAATTTTGTTGAGAATTTTTGTGTCGATGTTCATTAAGGATATTGGTCTGAAACTTTCTTTCCTCGATGTGTCTCTGTCTGGTTTAAGTATCAGGGTAATATTGGCTTCATAGAATGAGTTTGGAAGGGTTCCCTCCTCTTCTATTTCATGGAATACTTTGAAAAGTATTGGAAAGAGCTCTTCTTTAAAGGTTTTGTATAAGTCGGCTGAGAACCCAGTGGTCCTACACTTTTCTTTGTTGGTAGGCTTTTGATGACTTCTTCTATATCATTACTTGAAATTTGTCTATTTAAATTGTGTATGTCCTCCTCGTTCAGTTTAGGCAATTCATATGTCTCTAGAAACCTGTTGATGTCTTCAAAATTTTCTATTTTGTTGGAATAGATTTTCAAAGTAGCTTCTAATTATGTTTTGTATTTCAATCTTGTCTGTTGTGATATTTCCTTGTTCATTCTGAATTTTAGTGATTTGGGTTTTCTCTCGTCTTTGTTAGTGTGGCTCTAGGTTTATCAATTTTCTTTATTTTTTCGAAGAACCAATTATATATTTTGTCAATTTTTTGTATTTCTTTTGTTTCAATTTTGTTGATTTCAGCTCTGAGTTTAACTATTTCCTGTCTTCTACTACTTTTGGTGTTGGTCTGTTCTTTTTCTAGGGCTTTGAGTTGTAGTGTTAGGTCATTTATTTGTTGAGTTTTACTTTTTTTCTTAAAGATGCCCCATGAAATAAATTTTCCTCGAAGTACTGCTTTCATAGTGACCCAGAGATTTTGATATGATGTTTCTTTGTTCTCATTTACCTCTAAGAATTTTTTAATTTCCTTCCTAATATCTTCTGTTATCCATTCATCATATAATAGCATATTGTTTAATCTCCAGGTGTTGGAGTAGTTTCTGTTTTTTAATCTTTCATTTATTGCTAACTTCAATCCATTATGATCTGATCGACCACAAGGTAGTATCTCTATCTTCTTGTATTTGCTAATATTAGTTTTGTGGCATAATATATGGTCTTTTTTAGAGAAGCATCCATGTGCTACTGAGAAGAAAGTGTATTCGCTCTTGGTTGGATGGTATATTCTATATATGTCTGTTAAGTCTAAATTATTGATTGTGTTATTGAGATCTATGGTTTCTTTGTTCAATTTTTGTTTGGAAGATCTGTCCAGTGGTGAGAGAGGTGTGTTAAAATCACCTAGTATTATTGTGTTATGGTCTATTTGGTTTCTAAAATTGAGAAGGATTTGTTTGACATACATGGATGAGCCACTGTTTGGGGCATAGAATTTTACTGATAGTTATATCTTGCTGATTTATGCTTCCCTTAAGCAGTATGAAATGTCCTTCTTTATCCCTTCTGACTAATTTGGCTTGAAGTCCACATTATCTGAAATGAGGATGGATACTCCAGCTTTTTTGCTGAGTCCATGTGCATGGTATGTTTTTCCCCATCCTTTCACCTTTAGTCTATGGGTATCTCTTTCTATGAGGTGAGTCTCTTGCAGGGAACATATTGTTGGATCTTTCTTTTTAATCCAATCTGTCAGTCTATGTCTTTTGATTGATGAATTCAGGCCATTAACATTCAGGGTTATTATTGAGATATGATTTGTATTCCTGGTCATTTGGTTCATTTATTTTATTTCATTCATTTCTTTGTTTTTTTGACTCAAGTTGGTTCCTTCTTTATTTGACAATTTCTTTAGGATAATTCCTCCCTTTGCTGATTTGCTTCTTTGTTTTTTAATCTCTTCCTCATGGAATATTTCACTGAGAATGTTCTGTAATGCTGGCTTTCTTTTTGTAAATTCTTTTAGCTTTTGTTTATCATGGAATGATTTTATTTCATCATCAAATTTGAAGGTAAGTTTTGCTGGGTAAGATTCTTGGTTGTCATCCATTTTCTTTCAGAGCTTGAAAAATGTTTTTCCAGGCTCTTGTAGCTTTTAGGGTCTGGATTGAAAAATCTGCTGATATCCGTGTTGGTTTCCCCCTGTATGTAATTTGGCTCTTTTCTCTCACAGCCTTTAAAATTCTTTCTTTATTTTGTATGTTAGGTATTTTCATAGTATTGTGCCTTGGTGTGGGTCTGTTGTAATTTTGTGTATTTGGAGTCCTATAAGCCTCTTGAACTTGATTTTCCATTTCATTCTTCAGATTTGGGAAATTTTCCGATATTATTTCATTGAATAGATTGTTCATTCCTTTGGTTTGTTTCTCTAAGCCTTCCTCAATCCCAATAATTCTCAAATTTGGTCTTTTCATGATATCCCATACTTCTTGGAGATTCTGTTTATGATTTCTTACCATCTTCTCTGTTTTTTCAACTTTGTTTTCAAGGTTAAATATTTTGCCTTCATTATCTGAGGTTCTGTATTCCAGGTGTTCTATCGTGTTGTTTATGCTTTCTATGGAGTTCTTAATTTGGTTTATTGTTTCCTTCATTTCAAGCATTTCTGTTTGGTTTTTGTTCAATATCTCTAACTGTTTATTGAAATGATCTTTTGCTTCCTGTATTTGCTTTTAACTGTTGATTGGTGCGATCATTCAATGCCTGCATGTGCTCTTTCATCTCATCATTCAATGCCTGCATTTGCTCTTTCATCTCATCATTTGCTTCCCTAATCATTTTAATTATGTACATTCTGAACTCCCTTTCTGTCATTTCTTCTGCCATGCTGTTGTTGGATTTTATTAATGTAACATCTAGATTTTTGGGGGGCATTTTCTTCCCTTGTTTTCTCATATTGTTCAGGAATCAGTGGATCATTAATATATTGCAGATATCCTCTATTGACTTATAATGTCCCTGAAGATTGCTAGTATATCCCCTCTTATCCTTCAGTAGCCTGAAGTCTTGGAGGAAGTTAGTAATGTGGTGTTCCACAAGGAAGGGGCCTCTCTAGGTGTGGTGACCCTCAGGTGGGGTATATTCCCTGCTAGTGGGCAGAGGTGCCTCCACTTGTTGACCATTGTCATCCAAAGTAGAACTAGGCTGTGGACTGAGGCAAGGCCTGTTTGTGCCTGTGTCTCTGGTTTTACCATCCTTGTGGGAAAACCTCACCCGGCGGGGAAGACTCACCTGGTGGGGAGATCTCTGGTCAGTTCCCCTCCTGGAGGTTCCCCTCAATCTACAACTACAGCCTGGGCTGGGCTGCCTTCGTCTGCAATGTTCCCAGGGGCCCGGACCTACCTCCTGGGCCTGGGAGCCTCACCCTTTGCAGACAAGTCTCCTTAGGCTGCCTCTCCTCAGAGATTCTGCCCGCAGTCCTGGAACCTTCGCTCTGCCCCTAAGCGAGTCTCTGTGCGGCTCTTCCACCAAGAAGCCGCCTAGGTCCTGGGACCCTGCTCTGCACATAATCGCCTGGCTATTCGGCCCCTCCTCTGAGCCACCACCTGGAGTCCCATACAATAGCTCCGAGTCCCAGAGACCCACCACACGCCTCTTCCTCCGGACAGCCGCCCAATATTCCAAGGCAGTCACTAGGATTCCAAGCAACTCACTTTGCGTCTCCTCCTCCCACCAACCGCCCATAGCCCTAGGCAATCACTCCATGTCCAAGTGACCCGCCCTGTTCCTCCTCCTCTTTGGGGTAGCCCCCTGGCTGTTCAGGAGTGGTCACTCTGAGACCAAGCGACCCACCTCGCTCCTCCTCCAGGCAGGTCACCGGTGTTTAGGAGCGGTCACTTTGAGTCCAAACAACTCACCATTTGCCTCCTCCTCTGTGCAGCCACCTGGAGCTCTGATGCAGTCACTTCTAGACCAAGCGACCCCCCGCTCTCCTCCTCTTCCTCTGGGCAGCTCCCCGGTGTTCAGAAGCAGTCACTCTGAGTCCAAACAGCTCTCCCCGCAGCTCCTCCTCAGGCAGCCGCCCGGAACCCCAGTGGTTGCTCCGATTCCAAGCGCTGTTCTGAGCAGCCACCTCTACGATGATCCCAATTATCCGTGTTTACCGCTCCAGCAGGGGGAGGGATGTCTCACCAGGCAACTCTACTTCACAAAGTTCCCTGTGTTCTGGTACTAACGCCACATCCGGGATGCCTTCCCAACAGGGGAGAATCACCTGGCAGCTTTGAGTTGGTCCCAAGTCTCTCACTATCTCCTCTTTTGAATCCTGTGCCCTGGAGTAACATGAAATGCAGCCACCCTCTACTCCGCCATCTTGAAACCACCTGAATTATTTCTTAATGATTTCCTTTTCCAGGTTAAAATGTACAGGTTCACCTCACCTCTTTCCAAATCCTTTCACCATACTGATGATCTTTTTTGCTCTGATTTTGTTTTACATTGTCCTTCAAAATACATGGCACTCTAGGGCTGGGGAGATAGCCCAGCTGGTAGAGTGCTTGCCTCACAAGCACAAGGCACTGAGTTCGATCTCTAGTACAACAACAACAACAACAACAAAAAACCACACATGACACTCTAAAGCAAGAATCACCATGATGTCTTATCAACAGAACAATGGATCTCAATTGATTTTGTCACTTTTCCTGTCATTAATCTATTATTTTCTTATTTTGGCAAATTCACCATAGTGTGGACTTACCTACATATAATTAGAACCCATTAACTTCTCTTAAGTAACATTTCTATATTTATATAAAAGAATTTTAAAACCAATAAAAACAAAAATGTTTTATTTGATAATTTGATTCTTGCCAATCATGACTACTGAGGAAATTTTGAAATTTAATTTTTCCAATTTGGGTTTTGCTAATTTTTCCAGTTTGAAGTTATTTTTATATTTGATATATATAGTTTCTATGTGTTCCCTGATGTAACTGATCAAAATAAAGGTTACAACTGGGTTTAGAATGATCCTTAAAGATAGATTTAGGGAAAATCTTCTAAGAACTTTGCTTAGAACTCTTTCAACACACCAACCCAGCAGTGATCTCCTGTGGAGGATGTTGTTGATTATCTGCTCAGAGGACCTGAAATTCTTTTGGTTGTTTCTGTGAGCCTCTCTGTTTCAGTTTGTGCTTTTCCCTCTAATGACCTAGCTGTTACTCTCCTGTGGAAGATCATCTACACCAGCAGGAACTTCATTGCTTGAACAGAGCCAGAAACATCTGGGGGTTCATAGCCAACAACTAAATTCAAGAGCACACAGTCCAGCCTCCTTTGCCTCTAGTTTTACAAATTCAGAGAACACCTTGTTCATTTTGGCTTTTAGGATCTCAATAGAGCTACACTAGTTTTTATGAACTTGGCAAGTACACATATGCTCAATATTTGTTTTGGCTGATGCATCATATAGTAATTAGACTTACAACAAAATAATATTGATAATTAAGAAAATGTAAATTAAATTCAGGATGTTGTTTGGCAATACCATTTATCACTGACAGAAATTTTCTGTACTGATAAAGATAAATGTTATGAAAGATATGGGACAATGGAAACTCATGCATTTCTGTGGGGACATTATGGGAATTTCTGGTTAAGTTGAAGATGTGATTTCCATACTCTTCAGTAATTTGAGTATTTATCCATTCACCAGAAATAATGCACAATAAAATTCACACCTTCAGTGGGAGAAAGCGTGGAAATGATCTGAATTACCGTTAACATGATAATAGAGGAATAAATGTTGTCATGCTCAAAAATGAGTTACTTCTTCCAACATAAATGCATATGCATGTCAATAGTGAAATATACAGGGAAGGATAATATAGATGTAAAAACAATAAAGCATGATGTCATTTATAAGAAGCTAAAAATGAACAGTTTTGAACAATAGTTTTGGGAATACATGCATATAAGATAAAAAATCAACATTGATTTAATGAAGGTGATGTAGGCACATTTGGGATCAGTGGAAGAAAGGTACTCTGGAGGTTTCTGGGTTGTGGGTATTCTACTTGGGGCCAGATGGGAGCCAAATATGTTCATTATTATTTCATCTGTAAGCTGAGAGATATGGTATATCTCTACATATTACCTATGTAACTATTTTTTTAATTTATTTTAATTCATTGTAATATCATAATATTTTGGAGAAATAAAATTTAGCTTGTCTTCCAGTAATCATCACTTTATAAACATTGTGTTAAACTCTTATAAATCATCACATAATATTACCTAGAACAAAAATTGAACTTCATTGATATGCAAAATGTGCCCCATTCTTTCATGTTCCCTTTTCTAGTTGTTGCCTGGTAGATATCACCCATCCTCTCTCCCACAGAATTTTCTATGAGTACCAATGTTCTCAGAGAAAATATTCAGGGAAAGAAAGAACCTGTGGAAATTTTCCCCCACCCCTACTGTCATAGGAATATGTCAGGGCATACATATTTTTCATTGGACTTTGGCCAGAAAACTTAAAGGTGCAGTGAGTACAGACTTCTGACAATATTTCCCATGTCTTGACTTTTCTTAGAACAAAGAAGTCAGTAAATGTGGATTGTATGAATAAATAACCATGAAAATATTTAGAAATGTTCATACTGCCAATGTCAACATAACACATATTGGTGAAGGAATACTCACTAATACCATAATTATTTAATGAAAGAAACACTATTTTAAACTAAAAAGTGAGAAATGATATTAAATCCAAATAACAATGATCCTTTAAGAGGAAAAATGAATCATTGATCTCATAATATCTGATGTGTGAATACATTTGCTTTTGTACATTTTTCATCTCTCCTTAAACTGGAGAGAGTTTCATTCAGGGGGACTTGCATAGCAGCATAAGAGAAGCCATGTGCACATATTCATATATTCTAGGCTTTTCATTATTAGATGGACAGCAGGGCTGTATATTGTACACTTTCTTTGAGATTAGGTGTAAGATTTTAATGTCAATGTTTAACAGAATAGTTTGTAGAATTAATAGGAGTCTTAAAATTTTTTATGTCTCTAATTGGCCAAAACAGAGAGAAATAGAATGCATGCTGAGATCAATATAATCACTCACAAAGCAGTTTCTTGGTTAAAGTGTTTTATTTAAAAGGTACTCACCATGGGAAAACAACACTATGATTTTGCTAATTGAACTCTGAACTTAAAATACAGCAAGACAAGAGAAGGAATGATTTAAGGCATAAGTGATCAAATCGAATTAAACAGTAGTTTAATTTCATTCTACCAAGTATAAAAAAAGAAGGGGAAGAAAAAGGAGATGGATCTACTAATGTGTTCTAGTTTGCTTCTGAATGGACATAAACTCAGAAACATAACAAATGAAATTCTGATTTTTCTGAACGAGTAGAAACTGGTTTACTTCATATCTTTTCTAAATTTATAGTCAATTACTCTTTAATGAACATTTGGCATATTTATAATCCAAAACCATATGCCATAAGAGTGATACTTGTTTTATGAGCACGTAACACACAAATTAAATTGTTAGAATGTAAAAACATAATTCTAGGTCAATTACTGACTTCTTCTAATATGCTGATACCCGTTGGTTTCATTCAAGAATAACAGTAGCTCATACCAAATCTTTCCAAAAGTTAAGACACACTTAGAAGGTGCAATTTATGTATTCTTTCTAGAACAAGATTAATTTTAAGATAATGATGCATGAAAATGATTTTAACAGAAAACATTGATATTTATGGCTAGGGCTATTGAAACTTTAAAAAAATTTTCTTACATGATTGTTCTTTATTAAAAATGGATGAATATAAATTGATAAAGCACACATATGCAAATATATAGAGAAATATTTAAAGACCATGAATAATAAGAGTGATGAGAAAACTTGAGAGACTTCAGCTTTCATAAAACTGGACCAAGTAACACCCGTTCATCCACTAGGTGGGTGGTCATAAACACTCACTCTTAAGTGTGTTCAGTTATATCCCTGTGATACTTGAGCATCCAAAAGTGTTTCATGGTTAATTTGGGATTACATTAGTGGAGCAGTTTCTAGCTATAATTTAGTTTAGTGGTTCCTTTCAAGTAGTGATTTCTTACAGGTAGTGAGACAATTGGGTTTGATCCACAGTGAAGAAAATGTTAGGTCTTGTCATGTATTAATAAGAAGACAGCTACATTTGTTGATGAATACTTTATGGATGATTCTGAAGAATAGAAAGAAAATGAAATAATATCAATACTTTAGCATCATGGTAACATAGTTGGTAACTGCCCAATTTGGCTTAAATTATCTTATGGCATCCCCTTAAGTCGAAGATGCAATCTTATTTCATCACTCTATTAACTGCCTATAATCCTTAAATTTATTTACACTTTAGTTTCCTTCTGTGCTGCCTCCTCACCTCATCCTACACATTCTGGAATTGCACTGGACTTATTACTATGATGTGGGAGGTTATTAAAATATGTTAATTTAGTTGATGATATAACTTTAAATTAAGCCCTTATAACTTTCTGCCTTCCAGACTGTCCACAACTATGTAATGTAATACTTGGAATAAGATATTATTCTGTGATCAAATAGTTACTCAGACAGAAAATACTATTATAGCATTTTTTCTCATAATTGACCATTTTCACTACCTTAGCTCCATAATTTAAATAAAATTAGTGATCTCTAACACATACTGAATGCTTGTTCTGTAGTCAGGCAATCTCCTGCATACTCAACATGTTCCATGTTTGTTCACATTTTGCAGATGAGATCTGAGTGGTTGAGTAGCTTTTACCATGACATAGAAGTAATTGGGACACAGCTCTGAGTTCTCCCAAGCTGCCTGGCTTCCAGGTCAATGTTCTTCCCTGTAATATATGTTTTATTGAAAAGAAAGAAGGACAATTCTACTACATTTTAATGTTATCTCCATCAGTCTCCTTTCAGATTGGATTGAATACACCATTTTGAAAATACAAATCTAGTGAAATATGGATAAACGTTTGAATTGATTCATTTGAGACATGAGTGACTGACACAGTCTTTAAGATGTGAAGGGTATTGGGCTACACTGGGGTGTAGCTTTGTGTCAAAATGCCTGTCCTGAACATGCAAGGCCGTACGTTCAATCTTGAGCAATGCAAAATTAATGTATGTCATCAGATTTCAGTTTTAGAATGTGTATTCCACTAAGGTATGAAGAAAAATATTGGGAAATGTTATTTTCTTTGGTATGTGTGATCTTTAGGATCTCCGTAATGTCAGGTCTCCTCTCCTCTCTCTCTCTTTTCTCCACTTTCTCTCTCTCTCATTCTTTTCCCAGTGAACTCCTATTTGCTCCTGATGTAAGGACCATAATTCTATGGAGCTTCTACAAGTGATGATCCCCCCAGTCCACCATCCATTCATAAAACCCCTGAATTTCTTGGCTGTAACTTCTTTCAAACTTTGATTGAGGACCACTTGCTCTGATACTCATTCTTTAAACATTAAGACTATTGTTAAAGATTGTGTTTAGTGCTCTGAGTTTAACACATAATGATTGCCTTTTAACAATTGTCTCCTACTATAAGGGTACTAGATAGTTCTCATTTATCCTAATTCCTATTGTACTACATAAACTATCCACTGGTGTTAGGATAGGCCTTTGAGCTTCTAACACAAACATGAAGACCCTGCTCTCCCCTGCTATGGTTCATGACTTATTCTGTCTGGAGAGGGTGAGATTTGGGAAGTATGTATGGGAAGGCCCTCTGGGATTTGATAAATAATCCAGTGATGAAGCTCAGCAATCAGCCAACAGGGACTTCTAAAGGATTGCTCCTACATCTGACATAGAACTAGTCTATTGACTTCTACGCCAAGTGGGTCTAAGACACTTCTGTTGTAACAGGCATTAGTGTTAAGTTTACATAACATGGAGAATATTTAAGTAAATTTAGGACAGTGCCTATTACCTAAGCTTTGAATAGAAATTAATATTACAAAAGCTTTGCTTTGGAAAAATGAGACTGATTTATAATGTAATTGATTTTTTTAATTCAAGGATTCTATGTTCTTATAATAATTTTTTTTCTCTAAGAAAGCTAATTCCTACTACCTAGGAATCTTTCTGTGAGATTGAGTACACAAAAATAAATTAGAAAGTTTTCTTTTGACTTCCATTTTTGGCCTCTTTTTCCATCTGTGAGGGGAACAATTTGAGGCATAGTCAGTCTTCCAAGATTCTTACTGTTTCTAATTTTGGAAAAAGGAGATAACCAGGGAAAAGGGTCAAGGTAGAGCTGATAAGGATATATCAAATATTATATAAGAAACCCCAGTGGAAAGGACTTCTGTACTTCAGGGATCCTTGGTGTGACTCATCACCATTCAGCATGATGCTTTGCTAGGAATCTGTTCCCTACTAAGGGACACTGTTTCAGTGAATCAGAGGGGCATGCTGTATGTCTGATGGCCTGTTCCAATCCTCCACAGTTTAGCATATTAAACACATGCTGTGGATTTCAGGGAGAGAAGGCATAGTCCCTGGATTTAAGTAGTTTATCTAACATTTTGTTCATCACAGATCTTAAGAAACAAGCATGAACATTTAAAAAATACCTTGATTGTATGCCTATAATCTTAGATTGACTCAAGTCCTGCAATTTTCCCAAGAGTCTCTGGGCCACTGGGCCCCAACCCAGCCAACTTCCCAAGGGCCACTGGCCTTCAGGGTCCAAGTCCAGCTTCCTTCCCAAGATCTACTGGTCCATTAGGCCCAGGTCAAGTTGCTTTCCCCAGGTCAGATGCTGGGCACTTGAATTCTTCTCCAGCAGGCCCTGTGGGTATCAACCCAGCTCCTTTTGCAAGGCCAACTGGGGCCCTGGTTCTAAACAGCATCCTTTCCAAGGATGAATGACACTGCAGGTAAGAGTTTGGTTCCATTTTTTAGAGTAGGGAGCCTCCCTGGTACAAACTCAGTTGCTTTCCCAAGACCAGGTGGTCTAATGGCTGCAATATACCCAATTGGAATGTTACCCCCTTAAACACCACTTTATCTCCAGAACCACTTTGTTTTCCAGGCACTGTGGTTCTGGTTAGGGACTATATCTTAGGCAAAAGGGTTGATATGGAGCTACTGTCTGAAAAATAAAGATTACAGATTCAATTGTCTCTTTTAGAAATCTAGTTCAAATGAGCCATCTTTTTTCTCTGCTTTACTCTTGACTGAATTTGAAATGTCATTTGTGGGACACTCACTGACTGTGGCAGGAGGGAATGATCCTGGCCTCAAGAGAATCTCCTGCCTTCCAGAAATCTGCTGTGCTTTTGTCCTACAGCATTCTGCCCCTTGTTTCTTGCTAGTTTCTTGAATTGTTCTTGTGAATTTTTCCTCAGGGATACATTGGCCTGTAGGTCCCAATGCATGTATAATGCCCTGCTCCCCACTGAAGAATCAGCTCACTGCTCTCTAGAGATGTGGCATTGGTGAACAGACCATGCTTCAGTAGCTCTGACCTGGGCAGCTTGAAACTGGTCATCCTCTACCACCAGACCTTTCCCTGGGGACTTGAACACAGAACACAGGGAGGTGGACAATGACTTCACAAACCCACCAAATAAATTTCTGCTTGAGTGACTAAGCCTGCAGCTCCTTTCTCCTGGGAATTAGAGAAAACTGGATTTCAAGGCTCCTCTGCTCATCTATCTCCCTTTTCACTGGTATTCCCTATCAAAGAACCTCAAGATTTAAACTGATGTGGGTGGGAATTAGGGTCGGGGTGGGGGTGAAGTCACTGTGTTTCATTCAGTCTGATGTGAAGTATGGTTGGGTTTTTCCCACATTGTAGCTTTTCTGTTTCTCTAATAAATGGAATGAGAGGTGAAAAAAAAATCTTAGGTTGACATTCTGAACTATATGTGGCTCATGAAAGTTATGAGAAATTGGAAGGCAATTGATGGAATAAGTTGCCTGTACCCTGATATTGGGAGACAGTACCTAAAGAGGAGCAGATGCCCAAGTCTAAGAGAATTTCCATAAAGAAAACATTGCTTGAGAAATATTCTGAGAGTGTCCAATATTTCTTTATTTAGGAATTTCAATGTGCATTTCAAAATTAATTGTGAGTTTTATTAAATAGTGCCTTTATAGCATCTTTTCTGGGCATGAATGGATCTAAGCTGATATGACCACTCAAAACCCTGGGATGGTAATATACATATTTTTCTCTGCCTACTATTGTCAAAAGAAAAAAATCGATCACTAACTTTTCAATTTCTAGAAAGTTAAAAACCTCCCACTTTCTCTGCTGATTACAGTTCTTCTCTTCTAGACAGCTTATTTACGTTATTTTCTATCAGGAGAGATAAAGGCACATGTTTTCTTTTCAGATGAGAAATTGAGATTGGCTATGTGAATTTTATTTTGTATATCTTTTTTTCATATTCATCTCAACAGACAGACAATATATTTTATTCCCCAAACATTATAATCTGTCCTATATATATTGAATTGCATTTACTAAAATGTCTTTATAGACTGATGTTCTCTCATAATTTAAATTTTAGAATACTACATTTCCTTAATTCTGTTTTATAGGAACACTGATCCATTATAAAATGAACCAAAGGTGTTCTGTTTAATAAACACTGTCATCCATGTTACACACAACAGTTAAGGATTAGTATAGCCGGATTCTCTCCTACAGAGCTCATACAAAAATGTTTCTTGTGAAATACCTGGCAGACTTCTAACTTGAAATTTTACACTCTGATTGTAATTTCAAGATGTTGCATTCCAGATCCTATTTAGCTCCCTCTTGATTTTGGCTCCTGTTGGTAAATATTGCTAACCTTAACTTCCTACATAACTCACTTAACTCAAAAGTTTGGTGTAAATTTTCTGCCTGAATGTAAAAATATTGCTTTTATGTCCTAGAAACCCTCTTTTATAATGTGACAAAGGAATAGTTCCATTTCTTTGTCAAAAAAAAAATGTGACAAAGGAATAGTTCCATTTCTCTTAAGTGAAAAAAAAAGGAAGGAAGGAACAAAGAAGATTATGATTCAACTGTCTCTTTTAGAGATCCAGCTTTGGCTCAAATCAGAATTAATATAATTATATATGCAATTAGAATTATTTCACATTAAATTTTAGTAAATTATAATCATTAGGTTACAATAGTCACAACTTATCTGATGAAGGGGAAATGGGAGAGTTGAATAACAGAGATTGTACATATATAGGGGTAAGGAGAGAATGGTTTCTTAACTGAGAATCTTTTATTTATGATATTTATGACTTTTATGAATCTTAAACCAATTATAACACTTTTTTTGTGGTATTGGGGATCAAACTCAGGGTCTTGTGCTTGCGAGGCAAGCACTCTACCAGCTGAGCTAATTCCCCAGCCCTCAATTATAATACTTTTAATGATATTTGGATATCAGATATCTATAAATATGATAGGAGTTAAGGAAGTCACTTTGAAACTCAAAAGTATTATGTAAAACTTGACAAAATGTTACTGTTGACAACCTTTATTATTTAGCCCAAACTGCAAAGGAATTACAAGCAAATAAGCTTTCATGAACTTGATGTTATTTTTATTTTTAAATGCAAAGGTAATGATTTGAGTTGCATCACTGAGCAAAATATAGTGTTACCATCTTTTGAGTCTGTTGCAGCAACAGAATATCAAGTATCCCCACCTTCTGTGCACCAGGTTGAACACTACTAGTTATGCACAAAATAACATTCTGCTTTGGCAAGCATACAATTTACCTTGCTGTAGTAAGACTCTAGAGAACAATTTTCTGATTCTCAGCAATTCCACAGTTATGTAAGGTGAAGGAATCAACAAGACACCTTACTGAGATGCTGTTATACAAAATAAATTAAACATCTTTACAAGGAAGATAGCACAGAATATGATGGTCTTTGCAACACCCTCATTCCTTTTTATTATAATTTTCAGATGAGTCTTGGTGGAGTTAATATAATTTGAAAATGTTGATGTAATTTTTCTTGTTAATATTTTTATTTATAGAATTTCATTAATCTTATGGTGAATGGGAAGAAAATTATTTCAGTTAAATATCTATAAATTGAGATAATATTACAGACATCTGTGTCAGTTTAAAGATACCATTATCTGCTTAAATCATCATGATAAGAAATGCATTTAACTGTCAATGACTGTGGAACAGTTAAGGAGTTAATGTCTAAGTGGATAAGTTTTTCCAATCTCAGCTTTCTGATTTAAATCTCAAAGGATTTCTTTAGCACAAGGTAAAGGGCTAAAAGGCATTGCTTCAAAAGACAAAATAAAATAAAAACTTTGATTGGCATTTGGCAGAAGTTTGCTGGTTTCATCATATACGAAGCACTATATAAAAGTCTGAAAAGAACTCTGTTCATTAGATATGCTTCATAAATTAAAATTACTAACAGTTAAAAGTGGTTTGACAAAAAAAAAGGAAATACCAGCCACAAACACAAGTCTTGCTTTTGTGATTATACATAAAGCTAACTTAACCCACACATCACTAATACTTGCAGAAGTGAAAAGAGGAAAGCACTTGATATTTTTTGTTGCACACTACAAACATTTATAAAAATAAAAATTGGCATCACCAAATGCCTCTCCTCTCTTCTGTACATTGGAACCTAAAAAAAAATTTTTTGCAAGGGTTTATGCAATATTCCAAAAGGTTTTATGTAATTTTGTACAGAAAATTTACACAGTTTGACATATTTCTGGTATATGTTCATGAAGTAAAAATAAGTAAATAAATAAATAAATAAATAAATCAAGGGTTTCTAATTTGCTGGATTTTTTTCCTTTTATTTCATCCCCACATCATTTCCCAATAAGTTTCTTATAGAACCTACCCAATATTTCCTGTGAGTTTTATGTCGTTTTATGGACTAAAATTATTTATCTTTCAGTTACATTATCTGAGATAGAATAATAAACCATTTGCTTTTATTCTAACAACAAATCTACAGCTATTTCTCAGCAGTCATAACAGTTAGGACTTCATAAGTGTGAAAGGCGGGGCAAGGAATACCAAGGGACAAGGCACTGTGAAAGAAATTCAAGGAACAACCAAGGAAAGTCTAATAACTTATCTTTTCAATAACTTTTTAAAATATTTTTTTACAAAACTTATACCTTGTTTATTAATTTCTTTTGCCACCTAGGAAATATTCCTCTTCCTTTTCTCCCTTTCCTCTTTGATAAGTTTTCTGCTACCATTTTGTACAATAAGGAATTGGGCTTCCTGAAACAATGCTTACCATCAGTTTATACTGTTTGAGATTAGACACTTTAACAGTTTTCCTTATTTTAGAGATCCCTCTAAGTGTATTAATGAGAAACTTTCTTAGTTCCTACATTATCATTGGGTAGTAAATCCTTCCCCTCCTCTTTGTTTCTTTTTATGGGTTTTTTGTTTTTCATATTGTATTTTTCTCTCAAGTCTTCTTATTTTCTCTATTTATCCTACGTTGTCCCTTTCTATTTAAGAATAAAGCCCCACACAAGCCAACTTTGAATGGGCAAGGTTTGTTGCCTACACACACCATTTTATATTTGTCTAACAAGGAAACAGTTGAATAATGTTGGGAGTCTTACTGAGCACTGAAAAGAAAAAACTGGTTCTAGAGTCAATAATTGTTTTATTTTTTCCCAAGTATCTCTTTTCCTGTATTTTTGCATCATCCCTCCTTTGTCCCACATTTTGCATACTTCTGTAGTACACTCTAAGTTCCCTGATATCTGGGGTGAGATGGGCAAAGGCAGCTCTGTACATACACATTCAATTAACCCCTCTTCCAGGATCCATTTACACCTTTCCTTGTAACTGCTTCCTCTCATTTAAGAACCTACCTTTCTCTTTTACAATTCAGTAAGTTTCTCTGGTTTCTCTCTTTATGTATGTTTTAGTTTCTAGCTTCTGCTGCAATTTCACCTCCAGGTAATCTTTTCCTCCCTTCCTTAGCTTGCTGAAATTGTTCTGCCTTTCCTGACTCCTCTTCATCATCTCCATGATTTTGGGTGTTTACTGATACTTTCCCTCATTGTAACTGCTGTTAAGTCTCAGGAGTGAGAGGAAGTAAATGTATTCTGCCATTGTAAACAGGAATCACCAGTGTTACCTTTGAGAAATACAAAATGTAGATTAAAATGTATACTTTTTATATTGAATAATCAAGAGTTAGACATTCAAATGTCATTAGCAATGTTTCCTAGAAGAGATTGAGAATAATTACTTTATGCAATTACTAGTGACTAATTAGGTTTTTATGCTACTCTTCATAATAATGCAAGCTTCTAACTTGAAATTTTGGTGTGTTTTAAAATAAATGTGGAAAACACTGAAGTTTATCATCATCAGAGATTGTGCAGGATATTATGAGTGCTCAAATCAGGCCCACACAAAATAATAAAGATGAAATTTCCACTTGAACACTCCATAAACACCACTTGAAATTGATTTCTGTATTAGACTCATATTCTAAGTCGTTTTTCTTTCTACTACTCCTTACACCATTTTTCTCTTAGCTTATATGATTGGTTCCAATACATGCTTTCTTTGACAGAAGTGCTGGAAATATCTTCTCCTTGTTTGGATACATGTAAAAGTTAAATTCAGTGTTCAATATATTTTCATTCATGCAGGGTATCCTCAACAATCTCAAGGCCTTTCAGAGCAGAGTAGGATGCACCTCCTCCACTGCCCTCCTGATCTTTGCAAAACATTTTATTTTAGAAAACACATTATTAAAATATTTTGAAATTCTGTCAATTTGTTTGTAATTTTTTGCATGGGTGAAATATGCTTTTAAATAATCCTAGTTTTAATTTGTTCCTTATTCTTGGGACATGTGAAAATGCATGTATTTAAAATTAATTATATGTATATGTGCTACTGTGTGTTGCCAAGAAAGAAGCACAAAGTGTAAATTAAACAGGCAATAAACATTTTATGCCAGAAAATTGCAAATGGGAAGGGAGGAAACTCTACTCACCTGAAACAAAAGATGGAAAGTGTTTAAGCCCTGGCAGAGCTAGCAGGAAAGTGCAGTGGAGGTTAGGGTGAGGTTGGGCAATGTGATTAATCCACCTCTCCTTGCTAATCCTTCTTAATTGACTTCAGACTTCCATCTTCTCTCAGGCAGAGACTGAGAAAAGGAGAGCTCTCTCTCTTGATGATTACATTTCAGAAGGATAGCTCCAAGGTCCTTTGGACTCACATTACCAGATTATAGAAGATTTACATCTCAAATCAGAAGAGGAAAATTTACAGTGGAGAATTTTCTAAAGTAAATGCTCTAAGAAAAGAAAGGTCAGGGGTTTATAGTCAGAAAGGAACCTGTTTAAAGTGTCATCAATCTGAAGGGAAGTTTAAGGCCATTTTATTCAAAATTCTCTAATAAAAAGTCTCATCTGAAAACTATACATGTTAATAAAATTAAGAATTCTTTAATATGCACCTAACCAAGTTTAGTTGAAATTCAGTCATCATTAAAATTTTAAAATATCAGCTGTTTTCAGATAATGTGATATGCAGCATGAACTGATAAATCATGATAATTAGCATTTTCTGTTTTTTATGTTGTTCTAATTAGTTATACATGATAGTAGAATGCATTTTGACACATTGTACACAAATGGAGCATAATTTTTCATTCCTCTGGCTGCACATGATGCTGAGTCACACCAGTAGTGTAACCATACATGTATATAGGATAATAACATCTGTCTCATCCTATTGTCCTTCCCATTCCCACTGCCCCACCCCTCCTCTTATTCCCCTCTGTACAATCCAAAGTTCCTTCTTTCTTCCCTACCCCTTGCCCCAGGATGGATCCACATCTTCTTATCAGAGAAAACATTCACCCTTTGGTTTGGAGGGATTAGCTTATTTCACTTAGCATGATATTCTTTAGATCCACCCATTTAACTGCAAATGCTATAATTTCATTCTTCTTTAATACTGAGTAATATTCCAAAGAATACAATCAATAACATGAAGAGAGAGTCTACAAAGTGGGAGAAAATCTTTACCATATGCACCTCAGATAGTGCAGTAGTCTCCAGGATATGGAAAGAACTGAAAAAACTTAACACCAAAAAGAAACAAAAACAAACCAATCAATTAATCAATTATAGGGCTAAGAAACTGAATAGACTTCACAGAAGAAGAAATATAATCGACCAATAAACACATGAAAAAATGTTCACCATTTCTAGCAATTAGAGAAATGCAAATCAAACTACTCTAAGATTTCATCCTACAATTGTTCTTAACTTTGAATAACTGTTACTTACTCTGAATATTAAGAGAATCTGTAACCAGTACTTGAGAAAATATTACACTTGTGTAATATATTGTGTAAAATATTACACTACAATTCTTCACTTCCCTGTGGATATTTTAATATGTAATGTGTAATATATAGTGTAAAATATTACACTACAATTCTTCACTTCCCTGTGGATATTTTCAAGTCATCCAGTGATATTAGTGCACTTGTTTCCATTAAAAAAAAAAGAATAATAGGAGTACTGTTTAAGACTTTTTTTTTCACATTCTACTTTGCCAGAATTTGGGAGTAAACTTTAAGTAATACCTCTGTCCTGACTTCATGTGTTTTCAGAGTCTCTCTCCATTTCAACTGACCCATAGAACTGCTTTCAGGAAATGTTAATGTGCTAGAGACCCTTTACCCACATAAAAAGCAAAATTATTTGTTTGAGTGTTATCCTCGCTAATTTTGTCCTGTATGAAGCCACATTTAACAGTTTTTCAATAAATTGTAGAAAACTATTTTTTTTCTTGAAAATTAAAACTTGTTTTCAAGCAGGGGATAAGAATATGAAAGAACACCATTCCTCTATTGTGGTTTGATATGTATTTAACAAAAATTCAACTTAACTAATAACATTGTATATCTACTTAATCTGTATCAGGTGTCATTTTTTTTTTGTATTTTTGTTAACTTATACTGTGATCCATAGTTTTGTTTCTATTTTAGTATTATGTTATATATCATGAATGCTTTTAATAATCTACCTCAAAAACTTTATAACAGTGTGTAAAGTATAAATAAATTTAAATTTACAAATGTTTAAATAAATTAATACTTTAGTAAATATTCATTTGAGATGTGGGTTTAATATACTTATCTACCATGTAAAACTTAATTTTTGAAGCTGTCCACTAGGTGAGAAAGAATTTGGAAATATTAAAAATAAACCAAAATCTCTTGCTTAGTTTATTTTTTAAGATAAATGATTCTAAAATGTATTTCTAGAGAAAAAGAGACTGAATACTTTTTTTTAGTTTCTATATTTTGCAACAATATGTCTGCCTGAAAGAACAAAAGTTTTAATGGTTCCCACACTCATTTTGAGGATGTTTTGAAGATATGGTGTTTTATTTTCCACAGGTAAACTAGCACTTTTATTATATCATTGGTTTGCTTGTAAAGACATGATATAAATGAAACAAATAAAGAAACGCTTAATCTGGGCAGATTTGTTTTATTTATCTTTGATTATTTCCCTGTGAGAAAATTCATGGCCTTACTTGCTTTCTAGTTCTATCTTTAATTTATGAAAAATCATCCATGCATCTTCATGTCATTCAAGATCGGAGGGGAGAAGAAAGAGAGAGAGAAAGAGAGAGAGAGAGAGAGACTACCAACCCACAATCCCCTTGAAAGCATGCTACCAATAACCTAAATCCTCCCACTAGGACCCACCATCTACACCTCCCAATAGGACTAAAGTGAGAACAAAGTCACTGAGGTCTTTGGGGGATATTTCAAATTCAAACTTTAGCATGACCTAACTACCTCCCAAAGAGAGCTCAGTTCTTGACCTGTTGTGTTCACGGCTATAACCTTGGTGCCTGAAACTACCTGGCACCTAACAGAACCTCATTAAACCCCTGCCAGATGAATGAAGGAATGGAGTGAATGAATGACCCAATTAAGACTTGTTAGTTTCAGGGGATATGATGGCAAACAAAACCGATGAAAATCCATGCACTCTTCAAGGGAGACATAATAAATACAAATATGTTAGGTGATAGTACAAGGACAGAAAAAGAAAGGTAAGAGGGATCCAGAAAAGAGGTGGGGGTGACTCTCTCTACAGGGGCAGGGGAAAACCCCCTTGCAGAAGGTTCTGCAGAAAGAAAAGGAAGCCCAGTGCACAATCCAAGGGATAGGTTTCTGACCTCCCAAACAAAGAACAGAACAAGTGCAAAGTCCAGAGAGGTGAGTCTAGTTCATCTGTTTGTGAAAGACACAGGGGCACCCATTGCAGTGCTACCAGGAGAAGTGAGTTCCTGGAGGGAAGGTGGTGTGGGCCCCAGATGCACACAGGACATAGGACACAGAGGTAGGACCCCAGGGTGATCTTTTCTTACTGCTCTCGTATCTGAAGGAAATAGCCAAGGACCTGCTTCCAGAGAACTGCAGAGGGTGAAGAGACATTGGAAGCTGGAAGAGAGAAGCAGTTGTCCTCTGGGAGGGCTTGAGAGCAAATTAAACAGGAAAAGGGCTGGACTGTCAGTCCACACTATGAAGTGCCCATTTGAGTTTAGTAGTCATGACTTAAAGCCAGTCAGTCAGTGTGACTGTGAATTGTTATCCAGTCTCAGACAGACTAAGGAGTCAGAGCTGAGTCTAACCAGAGCATGGATTTTGCAGGTGAGTGTGATGGAGGAAAAGAGTGTCAGGAATGGAAGATTATGACCATGGATGATGGTGATAAGGAGAGAGGTGAGGACATAAAGGAATGCAAGATGTTGAAAAGATGGCAGGATCCACAGGTCAAAGGTCCTAGTGTAGTCCCTGCATTGGTAGAGTTTGGGGCCATTCCCAAAAGCTGAGGAGCAATTTGTGAATGGGGTACTTGAAACTCACAATGGCTAGAGTTTACTAAGCATTTACCTGTCACAATGCTAAACACTTGAGAGGCATCTTCTGTTTATAGTCTCAGAACCTTCCAATAAGGTAGACACCATCATCCTCATCATTAGATGATAGCAGTGCTTATTGAATTAGGGCTTCTATGGGATGATGATGGTAGTGGTGGTATCTAATACTTGGGTTTGCAATTTTTGAGTAATGATTTTGAGCATTATGCATATGTTATTAAAATCTTTATCCTTCAAATGATCCTATAAGGAATAGAAAATAGGGAGGGTCTAGGGAAGGGAAGGGGAGAGTAAGGGAGAGTCATTGGGAGGGAATTAAAATAAAGTATTTTATATGCAAGTACAGATCTGCCACAATGAAACCCACTATTCTGTATAATTAATATACACTGATTTAAAAAAAAAACATGAGATAGACATTATTTTCTCTATAGATGCAGAAATGTAAGCACCAACATGTTAAGCAACTTCACCAAGGTCCCACAGCAAATATCCTGGTGCCTAGAAAGTACTGGATGTGATACCTGGCATCTTGTATGTGTCACAAAGGTTACTGATATTCTTCTCTCTGAATGTTTGTAGTGCTGTACTAAGAATACAATTTCTGTTTCCAAGCCAAATACCTTAGATTCATACCAATAGAATAATTAATCAGTTTTTGAAAATAATTAGTCAGTTTTTGAAAGTGACTACATGATTTCCAGAAAAAAATATTCAATTATTTTACTTCTCTTAGCAAGTTCTCCCCACTAGACATACATCCATTGTCAAATTTTCCACAATGAAGGACTGATTTTGACTGCATTTCACACAGAACCTAAATAAGACTGACTAAGCAAAATAGGAACTTATTTAATCTCTTATAAAAAGAAAGTCAGAAATAAGAATTCCAGAGGTGATGAAATAATGTGAAGGTGTTAGGGCCAAGGTCTCTGCAATCATCTTATCTTCTACCTCAATGTTGATTATAAAATGCCTGCTGCAGCTTCAGTCATCCTATCTGCATTCCAGAGTGAAGAAAGGAAAGGGCAAGGCCAAAAGAAGTGAATGGCCTGAAGCCCCTGGGAGGAAGATGCCACTCACCATCACCACCTGTGGCAAGCATTGACCACTACTACAACATCTGCCCACACCTTTTGAGTGAAAACACTCCTATGGTCTTTACTATTTGCAAGCATGGCTGAGAAATATCATTTTAAATTGTTTAATCTGGACAAATTGTCACTCCAACAAATGTCAGTCTGACAAAATGAGGAAGTGAAGGAGAAGGTAAAGGTTGAGTACAGTAGCATGCTCCAGCCAGCTAGTCACGGCTTGGAAAAGCTCATGGCTCAATACTCAGGTTTTTGCAAGCTTGTTGTTTAACACATTGGTCACCTGAAATTAGCCATGTGGGTTTATCTGCAACACAAAAACTGAAGAATACCATAAATAAGGTCCTGCCTCCTTTTTTGGAGGGCCAGTTTAACATTACCAGCATACCACTGAATACTGGATAGGTAAGGTTGTCTGTGCAACAGAAGGCTTTTCATTTTGTCTTATTACACTCTGTCAGTTATTTCTGACTGTAATGGGAGAGACTTACTAATGATGAAGCAGGTGATCTTTTGAAGTATCTGCTGTAATAAAAATCTCCCTCTTTTTAATTATAAATATGTGCTAGGAGTATCCATTTGTATTACTTCTTTCTTTAGAGAATGTACCAGTTCTTTGGTGGTAACTTAGGAGTGCTATAAAACTACTATAAATTTCTTCTCAAGGTGTAAAAGGTTTTATTTTTAAATATTAGGAAAAACATCAGTCCTAGTAGGAATCAGACATGTTCTAACAACTTCTCGGTTTGTGTTTGAAGCAACTGTTACATCAAAGTGTTACTGCAACAATCAACTTTTCTAGGATGTAATTTTAATAAGAATATAAAACATCTTTTGAGATAACTTCATCTAAAATTTATTCTGGGAAAAGAAATAAAGTGGGATATCATCTTTTCCTGGTTATAAGGAGAACATTTTTTTCAGTGCTTGGACTGGAACCCAGGGCCTCAGGCATACAGGCAGGTGTTCTACCACTGGGCCACCCCTGCCTGAATGATTTTCACTCTTACCGAGGAGAGCCTTCCTTCCCGCTTCCCTTTGGGATACAAACAGGTGCTTCAGACACAGCACTGACATGGACAAAGAAAGTCTTCCCTTTGGATTGAGAAGAGTCAGTAAGAGTGATTTCAGGAGCTGAGCCAGAAACGAAGAAGTAGGCCTCCAGGTTCTGTGAACACAGTTCCACTCCACCTGGGAGGTTCCACCTCCAAGCTAAAGGTGTGTTTAGGGTATTAAGAAATGAGCACCTGAAACCAAGCCGCATATCAGTGTTGCAAAATGTGCTTAAGATGGTTCTTTTAAAAGTCTTGTTGTTTGACTGACTTAATGTTGTCAGACTGTAGCCATAATGATGAAGATTCATATTTGAAAATAAAGCAATCAATAGTGACCTATCTAAAAGGCCTGTGTATCCAACTGACTCATACATGTCTGTTCGGGGGTTTTGGTGGATGATCAATAAATAACACCTACTTATCCTAAGTATTAGGTCATATAAGAACCAATAAGAAGTCAGAGAGATGGAAGTCTAAATATGATCTTTATTACCTATAAAGTGTATTGGAAGGTTTGATCTTAGATCTGTGGTCAAATTGACTTGCCAATATTGTACTTGCAAATGCAATAAAATTAGGAAACTTCTGAAACTCGCTGGCACTAGTATAAAGGAAGTCACAGGCTGCAATTTACTGTACCACTGTGGATTAAACAAGACATCTCCCAGGATGCAGTTGTGTGCACCTGTAACTCTAGTGACTTGGGAGACTGAGGCAGGAGGATGATGAATTCAAAGTCAGACACAACAACTTAGCAAGACCCTAAGCAACTCAGTGAGTCCCTGTCTCTAAATAAAATGTAAAAAATGACTGGGGATGTTGCTCAGTGGTAAAGCATCTTGGGTTCAATTCTTCATACAAAAAAGAAAAAAAATAAATAAAGGACATCTCACTCTCAAGGGAATGTCTTTGTGATTTCCTGAAGGATTCTTCCACTCTGCCTCCTTGTGCCCCTAAGTTAGCTCATCTTTCAAAAGCAAAGATAATGTTGCACTTGTCCATTTGAGACAAGATAATCAGGTTTGCTCACCCAGTTAACAAAGGGATGCCGGGGTCCAGTCCTAGCAGGAGTCCATGGGTTCCACACTGGTAAACGGGGAGCAGGGAGACAGCGTCAGCGATGGATGGAGAATGAAAGACACAGACTCTAGTTCTGGTGCAATCACTCCCACTTTATTCTGGGGAAGGCTGGGTTTATATACATTTTTCTTCAGGCTATAATGGCAGTCTTGTGGTTAATATTAAAGAAGTTTCCAAAGCATAGGCAGAAATTGTTTTTAACAAGGAATGAAAAGATTATGAGAAAACAGTAACCTTACAGATTATCCTTACCTAATCACAATTGATTTAAGAATATCTAACTACGTCAATGAGCTAATACAATATTTATTTCCTTAATATCTAAACTCTATGTGACCTAAGACTATTCTTATTACTCTCGCGGTTAAAGTGATAGACAAGTAATCTCATGTGACCATCTCTACTAGGTCCATCTGGTTAATATCTAAATTGCTGAGTTAAGGGCTACAGGAGGGCAGCAGTTGCAGTGGTTCTCCTGGCCAAGATTTTTTTTACTGAATAGATTACATTGTCTTAGGTAGCTCTTTTTTCCAGAACAGGGCATTGTGCACCAACATTTATTATAGGGGTGACCTATTCTTTGTAGGAAGGAAGGAATGTTGTGAGAGCTTATTCTTTTACCCCACCACCACACATAAACAAAACCATCATTAGAATTTAACCAGCCTGTTGGGGAGAAAGGCAGATCTATATCTATTTTCTCCAAAGGCTTTCAAGGACTCATTGCACAGTTGCAAAATTATTTTTGACTTTGTTAGTGGTAAAGACCCATTGTTTTTCAGATTGTAGGTAATATTTTCTGGAATTTTTGTTGTATTCCCCTCATCCCCTTAAGCAATCTGTTCAGACTGAAATGAGTAATATATTATCAGAAAAACACAGCAGAAAAAACACCATGCTCTGGAGCAAAACATCCGGCAAATCCCTTTAAGATGAGCCTTTGCAATCATCCTCCAGGGGATCTTTGTCAAGCACTGGATGGAATTCCGGATGCCCTCACAAAGGGATGCTCCATTTTGCCTAATAAAATTCCCCTTACATTTGCACTATGTGAATGCCTAGCAGAAACCAAGTTTCCATTTCAAGTTTGCTGCAGTTATATTGGCATCCTTCCCCACAAACCATGGTTATTAAATGAGAGCACTTCTTGTAAAATCATAGGACTGAGAACATGGAACACTAGCGAGAGAAGGTATTGACAAGTGAAAGAATATTAACTTAGCCAGTATTTATTGAGCACCCACAGTGTGCTGGGCACAGTTCTTGGTATATGATGACTGTAGGACCTTTCATTTTAGGTTGACAATTGTATTTTCATTGGGGAGACAGAACAGAGGCACAAGATAAGATGTGATCATTGAAGCTGTGAAACTGGGTAAGGTGACAGGGATGGTAGGAACCAGGCAGGGTTCTATTTTAGACCAGATGGCCACAGAAAGCATCTCTGAGAACTTTGAGCAGAGATGAGGACAATAGGAAAGATGCTGAGGAGTTAGGTCACATTTGTTACTCTCACCAGCACTTCACATTTTATTCTGACTGCAATAGAAAGTCATAGAATGGATCCACTTGGGGCAAAGGCCAGATGGGGGTTGCCTTTCCCTGGCTTCTCAGTAGAAAAGTGGGAGCTAGAAGAGGCTCTACAGGGAAAGCAGGTGAACCAGGAAAGAGGTGACTGCAGCAATCACAAGAGAAGATGGTGGCTTGGAGAGGGCTGGTAGTGAGAGAATGGACCAAAGAGGAAAGGTTGCTTCTTTGAGCTTCAAGAGGACAGGCCAAGTGAAGGGTAGTCCCCTTTCTATAGCACGGAGATCCCATGAACTTCAGTAAATATGTATTCTAAAACATGCTTGTCTCATATTTTTATTTCTCAACACTGCTCTCAAAAATTGCAGGTATCCCCTGCATCTTATAGAAGAAAAAGTAGGTCCAAATCTTCAATATGTCAGCTTAGGATCAGGCTTCCTTAACAGGACTCCCATAGCACAAGAAATAAAAGCAAGAATCAACAACTGGGATAGACTCAAACTAAAAACCTTTCTCTCAGCAAAGGAAACTATCAGTAATGTGAAGAGAGAGCCTACAGAGTGGGAGAAAATCTTTGCCACTCATACTACAGATAGAGCACTAATTTCCAGAATATATAAAGAACTCAAAAAACTCTACACCAAGAATAATAACAAATAATAATAATAATAATAATAATAATAACAAATAATCCAATCAACAAATAATAATAATAATAATAAATAATAATAATAATAATAATAATAACAAATAATCCAATCAACAAAAGGGTTAAGGAAATGAACAGACACTTCACAGAAGAAGATGTACAAGCAATCAACAAATATATGAAAAAATGTTCAACATCTCTAGTAATAAGAGTAATGCAAATCAAAACCACCCTAAGATTCCATCTCACCCCAATTAGAATGGCGATTATCAAGAACACAAGCAACAATAGGTGTTGACGAGGATGTGGGGAAAAAGGTACACTCATACATTGCTGGTGGGGTTGCAAATTAGTGCAGCCACTCTGGAAAGCAGTATGGAGATTCCTCAGAAAGCTTGGAATGGAACCACCATTTGACCCAGCTATCCCACTCCTTGGCCTATACCCAAAGGACTTAAAATCAGCATACTACAGAGATACAGTCACATCAATGTTCATAGCTGCTCAATTCACCATAGCCAGATTGTGGAAACAACCTAGATGTCCTTCAATTGATGAATGGATAAAGAAACTGTGATATATATATACACACACACAATGGAATATTATTCCACCATAAAGAATGATAAAATTATGGCATTTGCAGGCAAATGGATGAAATTGTAGAATATCATGCTAAGTGAGATAAGCCAATCTCAAAAAACCAAAGTACAAATGGTCTCGCTGATAAGCGAATGATGACATATAATGGGGGGTGGGAGGGGTTAGTGTTAGGGTTAGGGTTAGGTTTAGGGTTAGAGATGGGGGGGCAAGAAAGGAGGAAGAAAGAACTGTATAGAGGGAAAAGAGGGTGGGTGGTGTGGGTGGAAGGGAAAAAATGGCAGAATGAATCAAACAACATTGCCCTGTGTAAATTTATGATTACACGAATGGTATGCCTTTTCTCCATGTACAGAGAATCAAAATGAATCCTATTTGTTTACAATAAAAAAAATGGCAGGTATCTTCAAAAATAAAAAATTGCAGTTTCTCTACCGGCAGTAACTTTTGTTTTCTGGTGGTCCTAACTAGAGTTACTTTTGTCAACCAAATAATGAATATGCTCCAATATCTTCAATTCTCAAAAGACAAACACATGAATATTCATAAACATATAGAGACACAAAAATAGAGCCACTCCTGACCCTAAATATTTCCCTAGTTACACACATTTTCTCAGTGTCTTTATTATCCACATTTCCCCCAAAAGTAGGTATAAACTACTATGACATACCCCTGGCTATCTCATTTGCATAAATCTCATTGACAACATCACCCACTCAACTCCATGCCTAGCTCTCCAAAGCTCATTGGGAGGATTCCAGGTCTGTTCCCTTGACTAACTTCCTAACATATCCAGTATGTGATTGGAGACAACACAATGCCAGAGGTATGGAGAGACAACACAATATCAGAAATCACCTAAATTTTGCACAGGCAAAATCAACAGATTTTTTTTTTACAGGGTAACTTTATTTTCACAGGGGGGCTTGTGTATACACTAATGTATGTATATTTCCATTGTAAAAAAAAACTTAAAATTTTTCATGTTAATAGTTTTAAAGCACCTTCTTGGCTCTAGAACAATTTTAAAGATGTTATTACTTCCAAAGAACAAAGGTTAATGACATTTAGTTCTACATCATATATTTTTGGAATTGTGCCTTTTCTGCCACACTGGATTAAATGAACTTGTCGAAAATATGGTTTTGTCACATTCTGGGGTACCTTGTGTGTGTGTGTTTTTTTCCCTTCCATGTTCCCATATATTGGGGGTTGGTAAGTAAAGATGGTTGACATTTTTCTCCTACCAGCTTCCCAATTAAAAAAAATATGTAAAATAGCAGGTATTTGATTTCATAACAGCACTAGATTACTTGGATTAAACATTCTGTCCAAAGGGATAATACAATACTTTCCTTTCTCTCATCTGTAGTAAACTTCAGGTCCTTGACAGAAATTGTTGAACTGTTCCAAATTTGCTTCGGTGCATCCACAGTGACAAAGGGAAACAAAGTCCATGAGGTTCTATTTCCTCATTTCCCATCATGTATATTTATCTCCTATATTTGAGAGAATGATAGATGCAAACCATATTTTCTTGAGCTTCATCAGATTGATCCTGATCTGACCCTACTATGAGGATAATGTGGTCTTTAAATTGCAGACTCACTATGCTGTCCAACCTTGGTAACTTTCCCCCTGGTGTCAACATCTCTGTTCCCTCTCTCATGTAATAAGGTGGGAGTCTGTGCATAACAAAATCTTTCTTCATGTCTGATGAAAGTAGTTCTTTGGTGCCTTCCAGCCGGTCTACAAGAGACCTCAAAAACCTACTTAGTCTTCTTGTTGCAACTGTTGTGGTTTCCAACTGCATGAGCAGCTGCTGGGGTATTCCAGACCATAATGCTACATCTTCCTTTGCAGTATCAAACACAAGCCCTGACATGATGTCCAAAAGGAAATCTCCCCATGAATTGTTCTGGTAGGTGCTGATGGTCACATGAGTAGAATGGGCCAGTCCTGGAGGAGTGTCCACCTGATGAATAGTCCCACTGGGGAAGTACAACAAATCACCTGACTTCAACGTGAATTCATGTGTTGGAGTGTGAATCCTGGCCTCTGCCTCCGTGCTGTATTCATGTGCCAGGGCTACGGTGAGTGGGTAAGGGTGCCAGTGCTTGTCTCCCTCCAGCTGCAGGATGAAGACCTTGACATCATCATAGTGGGGAGGTAGACCCTGAGATCCTCTGGGGGTTATGTACACTTTGGAGCCCGACCAGAGAGCCAAAGTAACATTCCAGCTTCTCCTGGATCTGCCAAAGCTCATCCTTAAATCTCTGAGGTTGGTGAAATTGAAATGTTGCCTTTTTATGATCAAAATCTTTTCTCAGCTGAAGGAAGTGTGCTTTTCCATCTTTATTTAAAACCTTTTTCTTCCCATTGACACACAGACAGACATTCACATCTCTTACATAGTATATACGCTGGCTGCACAGACTCTTCAGATCTGTCAGCCTGAACAGGGACTGTAGCATGTTGCCAGTGCAGGGTCATTCCTCTGAATGAGAAGGTGCTTCTGCTCCCAGAATTCCTGGAAAAAGTCTCTGCCTTCATGGGTGAAATCAAACTTTCAAAGAGACCACTGGGGCTCTCAAAGTTTAAGATGGAAGACTCACCAAATGCCTCTTCCTTCACCTGCATACAGGGAACAGGACTCTCTTCCTTCCCATTCCCTGCAGGCTTTGCTTTCTTTGGTATTGTCTGTCTTCAAGCAGGAAGGGTATGCAAACCCTACCCCAAGGAAGGGATTATTCTCACCAGAATTTTAGAAGGTTTTTCTGTCCCACATGGTCTGTTGCATGCCGCTGCGAGCTGGTTGGGTCCAACATAAATTTTTAACTGCTGGCCTGGATGGGTTCTAGGAGCCCATAGATATCAAAACCCAGGGATGCTTAAGTCATTCATAACAAATGGCATAGCATTTGCATATAATGCATGCACACCCTCCTGCATGTTCTAAATCATCAAGACATTCCATAGAATACCCAGTAGAATATAAGCACTATGTAACAAGTTAGGCAATAATAACAAGGAAAATGTACCTATTTATATAGTACGGATGGAATTGCTTCTAAACGTTTTGCCACTAAGATAGTTTGAATATGAGGATGCGGAATCAGCATATATGGAGAACCAGCTGCAACCTAAACACCTAAGAGACATAAATATCTAAACATTTAAACTCAGCAAAATCAGGAGGGTGACCCATCATAAAGAAAGTGGTGCTGAATCTCCCTCACATCCCAGTGCTGGAGCTGAGTCCCCTGGTTGCAGCCCCTGAGACATCTGCACAATCTGGCTGCACCTGAGGTGTGTGATGAAGTTAGGTGGACCTAGCCCATCCTTTCCTAGAGGCTTGTCTTCTGATACCCACAAAATGTTTGCAACTGGACAAGACCAGCAGTTTGTTGTGGGGTAGGTAACATTCAGTCAGAAACATCTGGTTTCTGTCAATATGTGCTGCCTGATCCTGTGCCCCTAATGTTGTGCTCTTGGGTTCCTGGATTGTGAATCATTCTTTTTTTAAACTTGTACAATAAACTGCTTTGTTTGACTTATGGAAGCGTCTTCATTTAACTTTGGGATCTAAAATAAATTTTATTAATTTAAATATAATTGCTGAACAGTGATATAGCCTTGATGTTTATAACATATTTGCATGCTTAAGAAATTATTAATGTTTAAAATAAAACTTGAGTATCTGAGTGTTTGTGAAATATACTATGATTTTGAAGATTTTGCATTTTAAAGATGAGCAATATTATTTTTGAACAAAGAATTCAAAAAATCTAGCATCATCCAAATCTTATGAATATAATCCAAATCTTATGAAGGTTAAAATTTTCACTATTCTTTTTTATAAATTCTGAAGGGTAAAATAAATTTTGAAACAGAAAAATACAGAAAATAGACCATTTCAAGACCCTGTTACTGACTTTGGCAACTTTTATGTCAAATGCCATTCTAGTAGCATTGGCTTTGCATGATTCATTATTTTACATGATTTTGTGATGGGGATTGGACTGAGGGCTGCGTGCTAGGTGATCTAACACTGAGCTATACCTCAGTTCCTAATGTTAACTTTTAAAATAGATTGTGTGCATTTCACCTAATATCATTTTACAAATCCTAGGTACTTTCCAGATTCCTGTGTTTTAAGAGCTTAAGTTAGGGGGGCAAGAATGGAGGAAGGAAGACTGTATAGAGGGAAAAGAGGGGTAGGAGGAGTGGGGGGAAAGAAAAAAATAACAGAATGAATCAAACATCATTACCCTATGTCAATTTATGATTACACAAATGCTATGCCTTGACTCCATGTACAAACAGAGAAACAATGTGTATCCTATTTGTTTACAATAAAAAAAAGAAGTTAAAAAGAAAGAGCTTAAGTTATAGCACTTAAGCACCAACAGTGCAATAGAAACACTTTATAAGTACATGAAACAAAAAAGGAAGGAATGGAGATTACAAAGGCAGTCTTGAAGCAGAATCCATAATTAAATCAGCTTTAGTATTAATTGCATATGATAAGATCACCTGCTTGATGCTCTAATGATTAAATGTTGGACAAAGGGGGTTTGGTAGACATCTAGATTAACAATGTACACAAAAGCATCTTTGCTTTTTCCCTCATCCTGTTTCTTGTTGTTTCACTTCAGTTAGTGTAATTTGGAATCACTTCGTAATTAGCACCTCTCTTCAAATTGTATTTGCAACACTTCCTTTTCCTAGGTGAATTTTGCATCATTCCAGTGAAATTACAAATAACAATTTTTAAAGTGTTTTTTATTAAGAAAACTATTTTGCTGGTTGTGTAATCTCATTTAAATAGTTACAATTAATATATCCATGTAAGGTTATTTTCAATGTTCTAGCTAGTCATAAATTGTTCTATATAAAGTTATTTTATTGAGAAATGTCAAAAGAATTTAAATCTTGTTTAAATCATGATAATGTGCAGAACTTTTGTAAATATTGTGCTAATATGAAATCAGGAAAAAATATGCTTCCTGGCAAAGTAAGAGCAAGATACTTCAGAAATCTCAGAAAATTAAAAATGTGGTCAAGAAATAATAGATGAGTAAACATTTCCTAAACATGGGACCACACACAAACCTCTACCAAAAACACTAGACAATTTCTCCAAGATGTGGCTCTGATCTGCACAATGCTAGCAATGCCTGGGAGGCCATGGCTTCCATGGTGTCTGCAGGACACACCAACAATGCAGGTCTAAGTGGCAGCTCATGTGGGTGCCCTTTCCTCAGACTATTGCTATAGGACCATGAAATTCAATGCATAAGCAACATGTCACAGTTGGAAACAGCACTTTCTGATTCCGTGACTCCAAGTAGAGTGCAGATGTTACACTTACTCCTCTGTGGTTTCTTCTCCTACCATTTAGGCTTAGGATGTTGCTTCTTGGTGACTGATCTGCATGTCAGCAATTTCTCTTACATACTTTGCTGTCATCAATGACACTAGTGTATGCTATTACCCCCAAATCTCATCATACTGACACATTTAGCTCATCATACTGACACATTTTGCACATCACACCTCTAAGTCCAAGGTCAGGAAAATAGGTCCAACCCAAGATCTTGTCCATCACTGACACTGAGATCAGCCTCAAGCCTGCAAGAAGAACTTTCCTTTTGAAGGCTAAGTGACAAATCATGGCAAAGGAATAGCTCTCTCCCTTAATTCTCCTTTTTATTCTTATTGACTAAAAAAAGAACAACTGTATCACTGAGGGTCCTCAGAAAGGAAAGTTGGAGGAAAGGACATGATCAGAATAAAAATTTTTATAGGAAAAAATCATATTTTGACATTTATTAGGGTTTTTATCCCTTCATCCTCCCAGAAATAAAGACAATGGAAAATTCTCTGCCTCTGTGTGTTAACAGTGTGGCCCAGCCCTGCCAGACTCACAGACCTGGAGGAGAAAGAGTCAATCAACCAGAGTGGCCTCCTGGACATTAAAAAGGCATGGTCAGCAGGCAACTACACACTGTTGGTGCTCCAGGAGTCATTCTTGTGAATAAGATGTGCCCTTGAGGTTCCAGTGTGGGGGACTCCTTAACCTATTCATGTGGGGCTTAGTCTCCTGGATGTTTAGATATTCTGAGTATGGCATTACACAAGGGATGCACTGCACTAACCAAATCCTCAGGAGTATGTGTAGTGCATGTGGAATGCAGATCCTGGGAGATTTTCCATGAGGGCCACACAGGAGGAATGGTTTACAATGCTAGAGTCCTTAGGGGATTGTGGTAAGCATGAAGATCCCAGGTTCCTCTGGATGAGGGATGTAGGAAAAGAATAGGCTTCACTACACAGAATCTTGAGCATGCCTTATGAGCATGTGAATTGCAGCTTCTGGGAGACTTTGGTCAGTAACACTGACCAGATTCCTCAGGGGTGTGTGGTGAGCATGTGGCATGCAACTCCTAGGAGTCTCTGCATGGGACCTCCTGAAGAGATGGGCTGCACTGCACAGAATCATCAGGGTCATGTGGTGAACATGTGTCCTGCATTCCCTGGAGTTTACAGGTGAGGCCTGCAAAGGAAGGATGGTCTGCACTACCCAGAAACTTCAGGGTGTCTTAGGAACATGAGGATTGCTGGTCCCAAGAGCATCTGATTGTGGGCTACAGATGAAGTATAGGCTGCATTACCCAGAAACTTGTAGGATTGTGGGGGTAGGTGGCCTGCAGCTCCCTTGACCCTCTGAGTGAGGTTTGCCCAGGAAGGATGGGTTACACTGCCCACAATCCTAAATAGTGCCTTGTGAGCATGTGGTCTGCAGCTCCCAGGAGCCTCTACATGAGGACCCCACAGAAGGAATGAGCTGCACTACACAAAATCCTTGGGGGCATATGGTTAACATGTGCCCTGCAGATTTTAGAAACCCTGGATTTTGGTTGCAAAGGAAGAATTAAATGCACTACCCCAAATCCTAAGTCTGCCAGGTAAGCATGTGACCTGCAGTTCCTAGGAAACTCTTGGTGAGGGCTGCCAAGAAGATTTGGTTCCACTATCTAGACTCTTCAGAGGTGTGTGGAGACCATGTGGCCTTCAGCTCCCAGTAGTATCTGGGTGAGGTTTGCAAAGGAAGGAAGGGCTTCAGTAAACAGAATTATCTGGGTTTCTGGTGAACCTCTGTCCTGAAGCTCCCAGCATCCTCTGGATGAGGCTGAAAAGGAAGGATGGGTTGTATTGCCCAGAATCCTCAGTGGTGTGTGGTAAGCATCTGGCCTACAGCTCTCTAGAACTGCTGGGTGACGGCCTCAGGAAAATGTGACATTATTGAGAATCCTGAGCAGGAAAAATGGGTTACACTATATAACATCAGGGCTTTGTGGGGTATGGGGCCTGCAGTTCCATGAATTTTGTGGGTGATGTTGGCCCAGGAAGGATGGTTTACACTGGCCACAATTATCAGGGGTGCCTTATGAGCATGTGGTCTGAGTTTGCAGGAACCTCTGCAGGAGAACAGCATTGGAGAGATGGACCAAACTACCCACTGAGGGTAGTGTAGTGAGCATGTGGCCTGCAGCAGAGATGGCTATAGTTCATCTTATCATGAAATATGGTTATATTTTAATTGTTCTACATCTTTTATAAGCTTTTTCATTACCTTTCTCTGTTCTGATATATTCCTCACAGTGGAAGAGCCGTGAGTCATGATGGGTTTAACTTTTTTCTCCATTGCACATTTCAGGTGAATCATATTGATGCCAACAGCTGGCCACCAGGTAATTTTATGTCCCTCTTGCCCTCTTGCTTTCCCTGCTCCTTTTCTCCTTGCCTCCCTTCTTCCTTCCTACTACAACCCACATCTACTCACCATTGACTTTCAATGGGCTCTACTATAGGCACTGGGCACAGGTCTGTATAAGGCCCAGCACAGGTTTAAGAAAGTTAATTTTCTGGAGAAAATGAGGCAGTTTTTAAGTTCTTAGGTTTAGACCAAGCCATTATGCTAGAGATGTTTGGTGAAACACAGGGTGTGGCAGGGTTGTACTTTCACCTTGGGCTGTCGGAGGCAGCTTGTAGGGAAGAGTCCTCGGGTGCCCAGGACTGCCCATGGCCAGGACATAACTCCAAGTGTGGGGTGTGCCTGTTTTTACTTCAGACCAGCCTCTGGGCCACCATCCCCTGTGTCAGAGTAGAACCTCCCTTGGCAGGCAGGCCATGGTGCCCCCTTCATCCCAGAAGAGCCTCTGGGTACATACTAACTGGGGCATTTATTCTGTGGTTGTGTGGGGCTCCAAGGTGGTCTGCATCCCCTTCTTGCTATGTAGGTCCTACTTCTGGTTCTGTGTTATTTTCTCAAGGTTATGTCATGGTACCTCATTGTTCAGGACCCTTGAAGGAGAATGTGAATCACAACTGAAGCCTAGCTCCAGGGCTCTCCTCAGTCAGACCTTCCTGAACCTAGGAACAGGGCCACCTGAAGTTCACCCAGGACCCAGTGATCCAGGTGTACCTTCCTACACTCCTTGTGATGGGCAAGGCACCCAGCAAATGCCTGAACTTACCTTGACTCACCCTCAGGATTTATAATCAGAGTGTGACCCAGACTTCTGAGACCCTTGCCTTGTCCCTGTCACACCCTCCAACACCCACCCTCCATTCTTACTGCTGAGTGCCTGGAATTCCTCCATCTTGCAGCAGGCCCCTGGACTTCTCCAATGCTGTCCTCTGGAATACTCCTCTCCCCACTTTGCCCACTTTGCTTAGCCATCTTCTGAAAGTCCTTCAGGACACAGCCCAGATGATCAAGTGCATGGAACACTGCCCTAAGTCTGCACAGCATCCTGTCCTTTCTCTGCTTAGCATGCTGGATAAAATTTGCATGGTAGTCTTCCTTCTCCCCTGTTAGTTTATTTCTCCTGAGGACCCATGCTTCTTGGTGTTGTAGGCTCCTAATTATGGTAGAAGTTCAATAACTATTTGAGAAAGAACACCTCGGCAGGAATGGGAGAAAGAGACATGTCTCCAATTCCAGGTGGAATCTGGAAGAGGAATCTTGTGATGACAATCTTCTGGGGATGATCCCTGGGCAGAAGGATGGCTCAAGACCAGGGAATATCTTCTCCTATTAGAGGACAGAAGGTGAAAGGCTCACTCCCTGTGGGCTCCTCTCCAGGGATCATGGACCCCATCTGCTGAAGGCATTAACCCCAGACCTGCAGGGCTCCCAGATGTTGTCCGCTGAATGAAGGAAACTTATACAAGTCAGGGATGTTTACTGACAGCACAGTACAGGTGACCAGCCACACATAGGTGCTGCAGGTAGCTGTAGGAGGTGTCATGTTCTCAGGTTGACTGACCCTGTGACTGCTCAACAGAAGGGTTCTGCCCCTATGGGACACAGGCACAGAGTAGAGGGAAGAAATGGGTTAGAGGACACTAGCCGGAGGTCAGTTTGCTTCCCACCTCAGAATACATCTCAAAGGTTCAGGATTTAACTCAAAGATCAGCCTGTCTCTGGAGAGGTGTCCAACCTGTGCTTGGGTGGCAGGAAGCCTCCTAGGCCATGAGACTTATGCCTTTCACTAAGGTACTGTGAGGTCATCCATTAAGTGTACTGTGTCCTGAAATTCCACAGTATGAATGCATCCTCTCTTTCTCTGTTTTCCATGCTAGAACACAGTGGTCTGGCAAGCTTTGCCTGAAACCCATCAGTCATCTGTACTTACATATTGAAAAGATGCATTCTTAACCTCAGATTAGTACCTGAGTTCTGGGAATAGGGAGACTCTGAAAAGGATTTCAATTCCCCAATCAAAGTCACCACCTCCCCCATATAAGTGTTCCACTCCACCAAGTCTGGATCCATGACAATCCAAGGATCAATCCAGTGATCCTTTCCATATGATGCTTCTTTACTTTTTCTTTCTCCAAATATTCCAGTTTTATCACTCCAATTTTTTCTCTTTTTGTCATGAACTTTCTTTTTTCTTTTTCAACTCCACTGCCACTGAGCCTGCAGGAGAATGCAGGTGCGTGTTCATGGGCTTCTTTAACATAAAGTAGTGTGGCATCCAATAAATAGGACAAAGCCAAACACCAGAAATATCTCAGCCCTCTCTCTGCTGCCCTCAGCCTCTCCATCCAAAGAGTTTCCACCACCTGGCAAAGTGTTCCCAACAGTCCCAGATTCTGCAGGCAAGACAGTAAAATAAGTTGTGTGTGTGTGTGTGTGTGTGTGTGTGTGTGTGTGTGACAGAGAGAGAGAGAGAGAGAGAGAGAGAGAGAGAGAGAGAGAGAGAGAGAGAGAGAGAGACAAAGACACAGAGACAGATAGAGACACAGAGGCAGAGAAGTCTCCCTCTTCTCCATCCTGTGCTCATTATATTCTCTCCTATTTTAAAATTCACCATAGTGCTGAAATGCCTGATATGTTCTCACTAAGTTCCTAACAAAGCAGCTCAGGTGAGTGTAATCATAATTAAATTCCATCACAGGGAAGGAATTCAGATGGCTAGTAGCATTTTTTCATAATGCTGAGATTTGATCCATATGTCCATTTAGGTATCTTACACACTTCCTCTATTTGGAAACTGCTGTATCAAGTTTCATGCTTCCACCTGATAAAAGGTGTTTCGACACAGGTAATCATTTAAACATTAGCTGCATCTGACAGAGGAATGAATGTAATGATGCCTGGGTTGAGTGCAGTTTAGAGAACAGAGATCCCAACACAACCAGGGCTGAAACTCCAGCCCAGGGGTCCAGTTGTGACTTCCTGGGTGAGCTGCTTGTCCTCCAAGCCCCACTTTCCTCCTTAGAATTAGAAGAACATTTGAATGCTCCTCAGATCATGAGCAACATCCCTTGCTATGCTGGGGCTCCCCCTGGGGCAGGCTACATTCCCACATTCCCTTATGGAGTCTCACACATGTTGTGATGAAGGCCCTGAGAGGTTCTGAAGGGAAGCATCCATAAAATCTTCTCATCTTGCACCTCCATATCCACACCTTTCACCTCCTTCTCTGCCATCTTCTTATCCAGTGTTTTCTTCTTGGGATGCATCACCATCACATTCACCTACTCAGAGCTGATTTTCTCTCTTCCTGCTTGAAGACAGGATCCACAAGAGCAGAGTCAATTTGCTTGCTGCAGATTCTATGGTGCCCAGTGAGCATAATCATAATTTAAGTGCAAATGCAAGCTTTCCTCTTCCTTTCACCAATTAAGCAAAGACAGACAACTCATGCAAGCGAACCACACACACCCTCACTAGCACTGACTCAGGAAGACAGGGCCACGGGGTGTGGAGAATACAGACTGAGGAGCTATAAAGAATGCATAAGTTCTGTTTGCTAGAAGTAAGTGTCAGGGAGAAGTTTAAAAAGTAAAACTTGTCTCAAGCCAGGTGCTCAGGCTCATTCACCATGGCAGAAATGGCTGGCAGGAGAATTATATGCCTCTGTGCAGGCTGCTCACTTCTCTCCCCAAGAATGCCCTCCCCTGCAGTCTTCCAAGATGGCTTCTCTGCAGCCCACTCCATGACACTTCCCTTTGGAATCTTTCTCTTCTGAATGATTCAGAGACCCTTCACTGGGTGCTGTTTCAGACCTCTGCAGTTACTTTACATGCCCACATTCACTCCTCCCTCAGATTGACAACTTCCACATCCCAGGACCAGGACTAGGTTATTAAAATGAAATTGCTTTTGATTACTCAGTTACCCAATGACTATTTGGGAATAGAATTATTTTTTCCTGAGTCAGGAATGTCCAGGAAGTTCTGAGACATGGAAAACTATACCTCAAGATGCCTCTTTACAGAGGAAAATATTTGGACCCCAGGAGAGGAATCCAAGGCCAGATTCCTGCCTCTCTGCACCCCTCCATCACATCAGGCCTCCTCTGCAGCCTGTGCATATTTTATTGCTCTGTGTACACCCTCTGTTATCCACCACAATATCTCAACTTGCCAAGTCTTGCCCTGGACTCTTGCTTTCTGCTCTTGACCACTCTGCTAAGAGTCCTGATTTTTCTTGCATTCGGAGGTCCCACTCCCACCCACCCACCCTTCCATAAACTGAGGATTTCACTGTCTGTGCTCAGCCTGCATTCCTGCACATCCGAAACATGAAACATATAAATCCTCCCTAGTTTACCTTTCTTACCATACATCCTTCCACCTCAATGTCAGTAGGATATTTGAAAGAAAAGACTCTAATGTGACCTGTTACCCTGTAATACCAAGAAAGTGATTACTATGGTGGTAGAGCATAGAGAGTGGATGGGGGACCTGGACTGACTGGTCAAGAGTGGGTTTGTTTTCTGAAATCCTGATCCTCCGAGTTTGACCAAGGTCTTTCTAAAAACTTCAAGGAGCTCCCCACTTACTGATCTCAGTGTCCCACAACCCATTCCTTAAAGGGAGAGGTGCATCTCTCCGGTCCCTGAAGCTCTTGGCAGAAGCTCAGACACTTCCCAGACAAAAAGGGTGCACAAGGCCACCTGCCACTCTATGGATGGTGGTGGTGTGTGTGGGTGGAAGTGAGGAAGTTGGGCAGACTGATGCAGGGTGATGCTGCAGGACTCAGGGGGTTCCCAGCTATTGGGCCTGTGACACCAGCCTCTCCCCAGCATGGCTCTCACAGCTGGCCCTACTTCAGGAGACCAGCATTGTGGGTTCTGAAGGGCAAGATGGGCCTTGAGGGCTATGTTCTGATGCCTCAGAGCTTGGCCCCCACTGGGGCCCTGACCTGACCCTGCACCCTTCCTCTTCTTGTTCAGATGCTGGACACTGTCCCCTCTCACCTGCTTGCTGATCCATAAGCTAAGCCACTTCCTGACCCAGTAGGTGGATGAGGCAGGGCAAGAGCTTAGAGAGCAACCTCATGTGAGCTACTACCCTGCCTCCTTGCCACACTGAAGCTAACCCCCTGATAGAGTGCCAGTCGACCTGCAGAGACTCGATAGGAATGTCACCCCCTCCACATGGGCATGCTGGCACCAGGCACACACCCCTGAGTGCATATGTGTCAGCTTACTCACCCCTTCTCCTCATGCTTGTCTTCATGCACTCCTCTGGAAAGTCTTTCCTGTCCCTCTACTAAAGGGGAACCCCCTTCCCAGGCCAAGGCATCCCTTCTCCCCTTACCTTGTGTGATTTTCCTCATGATATGCTCCACTTAAAACAGGATTCCTTCTCTGTGGGTCTCTCTGTTTTCCTCTTCTTTTCCAAGAGTATCAACTCCAGGAGAGCAGGAACTCTGCCACTCATTGCCTGACCCCCAAACCCAGGAAAAATCTGGCTTGTAGCAGGAGCTGAGTACACTATGCATGTATAAGTAGTCACTAAGGAACTTCCAGCTCTAGTGTAGGTTCATAAGGAAGAACCTTGTATGAACCAGAGAGTTTTGGCTACTGGATCTCTCCTCTCCCATGGTGCCCACTGATTTTATTGCAGTGAGTCAGAGTTTCAGTAGACCTTCTGTCCCAGCAGCTACTGCAGACCTGAGATGCCCCATAGCCAGGTCCCTGTGAGCATGCTGGGGAGCCTCTGCAGAACTTGGCTGAAAGAGGAGCTCACTGTAGGTAACCATGGGAAGCAGGATATGAACCCACACATGAAGTCAAAGGCAATGCTGAGGAGTGAGATGCCTTCCATGTGTCCTACCTGAAATCCTACTGCTTATATAAGTCTACTGCTGACACGTGTAAGCCACTTAGCAATATTGCAGAAGCTATGAACCTGAGAGAAGAAACCATCCTCCAGCAGCAAGACTTGACAACAGAACTCACTGCATTTGTTCAGATGTTTTTCTTGCTTATTGGAAATCTCCCTTTTCAGTGACCATCCAGTGTGAGGTGAAGGACTCAGAAGGCATGGTCATTCTGTAGAGAACTGCCCATTGTTGGCTGCATGCTGTGACCAAGGAGAACCTGGCTGCTAGTCAGTTCTGTGCGGCAGTCCTGTGTGTCTCCCTGCCACCCACATGAGGCTAAGTTCTTACATCCTGTGCTTGTTGGTCATGATCATCAAGGCCTCTCATTATCATCATCTGAAAATTTGCCCTCAAAGTCAGATGTGCCCTTTGACTTGCTCTAGCTGATACATATGAAAGGCATGATATATTACTTCTGGGGAGAACACTTCAGATCTGGTGTGTGGTTCTCCAACATTCTCTTCTCTGTCACTGTGAACCTGAAACCTGATGCTCCATTGGTGATGGAGACTCTGCAGCTTGATTCTCAGGGTCAACTATCAACCAATCCCACTTGTAGTCCCTCCTCAACATCTAATGTGTGGCAGAAATGAAGCCTTGGTTTGTGCATGGAGAGTTGGGGAGTGTTTGTTGCAGTAGCAACCTAACCTCTCCTGACTATCATCAGGCAAAATTCTACCTATGATAACAGAACAGGTGCCTTCCCATCTGTAAACTCAAGTAATCACCCCTGCCAACTGGGAGCCTTATTTCATAGGTGAGTAAAAGTCCAGCAAGGCCAGGATCCAACCCTCATATGCAAAAACTGGCTGTATACCCACCCGCCTGCTTCCAGAGTAGATATCTTTCCATGAGACTATGTCATCTTCTATCCTGGAAGAAACTTGACTTCTCTGTTTCTCCAGAGCATGTTGGGGGCCCTCAGCCTTGTTCAGGAACTGTAGGCTACAACACTGTGGGCCTATCGTCCAAATATGAAACTAGAGTGATTAACAATTTTCTCCCATGCAAAGCAGGTTAGAGAGCAGGCACCCATGGGCACACAGGAGAGTTCAGAACCTGTGCCCTGGTGAGAATGGAAGCCCAGGGACCTTGGGGTGGGTGGGGTAGCCTTGTCCCAGAACACTGACAGTCATTGGGGGTAATGTAATATTGGACCTGACTCCATTGGCCTTGGTGAGTCACCTTCATGGCCCACTTCCCAGATGTGGAATAAGTCTTTTGAGCTCCAGTGCTATTGTTCATTAGCACCACCTGGAGAACTTTACAAAGACAAATATCCACCTACCTTCAGAGATCCTGATTCAGTGACTTGGGGCAGCACATAGCTTGTGGAAGGAGGGGACAAGCTGACTCACAGGCCACAAGGTAGTTAATTCTGGAACACTGTTCTGTGTATCAGTGGTGGGTCTTACCTCATGGATGATCTGCTACTCTGAAGGGAATTTGACCATTCCCAGCCCAGATATCTCTCTGGAGAAACATGTCTGAGGTTTCTGCAAGGACTGTGTAGCCACTCAAGACTGTGGAGTCACACAAGGTCCAGGGCACTGGAACCCCAAGACCATCATGCCTACGTCCCCAGCAATGCCCCTGTGAATGGGCCTCTCTCTGGTGTGAGGAGCTGAAGGCACTGGAAGGCTGTGAGAAGAAGGAATTCCAGTTACAGCACAGGAGGCTGTGTGGCCAGGACACAGGATTGCCATGGACAAAGGTGTAGGCAAAGTCCCACAGGCATACTTGGCAGCAGTCACTGAGTCAATGGTGTGAGCAAAGGCCCACCACTCAGGCTGGATTGGAACACCATCCAGTTGACTTGTGAGGCTTTCCTGTAGCCTTGGGAACATCCCCAATAAGCGGAGTTAATGACATTTTCATTGGTTGATGCAGAAGGAGCCTCCCCTCATGTTAGCAGCTGCATAGTTTATGTAACCAAAAGCTTTGTGCACAATAAATGGATTTTGCTTCACCACCATCTCGAGTGAGTCCCTGGTGTCTGTGTGTAGGTGACACCATCGCCCTTACCCCTCCAAGGAAGAAACCCTGGGGCTGGGGATGTGGAAGAAACCCTATTCAATAGAAGGGTCCTCCTGCTCCTGCCTTGGACCTCATTCTCTTCCCAAGTGCCACCCTCACTTCCTGGAAAACATAGAATGTCCAGCCTGCTCCAAGTTCACATCTGGCTCTCTCCCAGGCCTTGCCCCAGGACCTCCCCACATGGCTGTCACCAGCACATCAGCTGTGAGCTAGAATTGAGGAGAAATTCCAGCAATTCCACAGAATCCACAGAAAGGCCAGCTCTCTGACAGCCTCTTGTCAGAACTCAAGGTGGCCCATTGGCTGGTGTGTGGTTGCTGGTCCCACCTGGCCCTCAGCCCAAACTCCATAAAGGGCATAGTTGTGGCTGCTTCAGATGGAGAGCACATTCCAGCTCCCATAGTCCAGTGGAATTATGTAGCAAATTAGTCACCAATTAAAGCAGTCAAAGCTAAGGCCACTCTTCATTGTCACTGGGCTGCTTCATGGAGCAGTGTGTGACAGCCTAATATTGGTCCTGCTCCTCTGTGGGGTTCCTGAACTACCCAGGGAACCCTCAGGGTGGCAGAAGGGGGGTCATTCTCTGCAGGTCCTGGAGGCCTCAGTAGGTTCCTGACTGCCTTCGCTCTTCTTGGTGGCATGGTACCTTCATGGAGCCCCCATCTGCTCCATAATATGCACTGCCAGGGATTTTCAGGTTTTGGCTGGAATCCTGGACCCACAAGCCTCACCTGCATCTTCACCATGGTCTCTGGGTTGGGATTTGGGAAGCATCAAAGAAGTCTGGGTTCCCAAAATGGTTGTGCGTTCTGCCCATAATGGAACAAAAGCTTGCCCTCATGTCTCACTTAAGTTTCTACATCTTTCTACTTTCAAATATTATTTGATGAAACTTGAAGCCATTGCTCACCAATCAAGACAAGGAAGGAGGCCAAGGGGCAGCTATGGAAGAAGCTGGGTGAATGTGAGGAAAAGGAAGGAGTTGTACCAGGCTACCAATGATCCCTGCACACTACTGCAGAACTGGGCCTGAGCCCCTGACATTACAGCTGTTGCTAACACAGGAAACAAAGCCCTGCCTGTAAGAGAAAAAGTCAGATGAAAAAGCAATCATCACCTAGCTCTGAAAGACAGATCATTTTAACAATCTTTCTATAAAGGTTGTTGAACAATAAAATATTAACTCCAGAACTTGTTTTACCCACATGGCCCTGCCTAGAAAGAAGAATAAAAAATGACAAGTTTTCATTTCGGGTGATATTTCTATGGAAGTTGGAGTGATACCTTCCAATTGCAGTGTGCAGTGATGGGCCATGTCATTATTAGTACGGATACTTAGTTACAACTTGCATAGGGCTGAAATGACTTTGTGGGGTCAGACCAAAGATGTTAGCAGGGGTTCGAACTGCACAGAGTCCAGGAGCTGGGGCCTGAGAGGGTGGGGCATGGGAGGTGGGAGCTCAGACAGCCCTGGGCAGGTCCACTGACCTTGGTGTGAGAGGCAGAGTTAGTCCCTCAGATCCACCTCCCGAGTAATTCCAAGAATGGAGTCATGTGGCACATGAAGACTGAAGCCCACCTGCCACCTGGATGTTTCACCTGTCCTGGACAGACCCACGAAAGAAAGGGTCAGCTGTGATGTCCCTGCTGCTGAAGCAAATACACATGGGAGAAGGGGGACTCTCTACCCAGTCTACCCAGTCTACCCAGTCCACCCAGTCCAAACTGCTCCATACCCGTGAAATTCCCTGCTTCCACCTCCCCAGGCTGCTTTGCTGTCTTCCCAGGTGAGTATCTTTGGGGTGCAAATGCACAGACTCTCCCCACGGTCCCCACAGCACACCTATTGCCATACAGAAACACCAAAGCCCTGAGAAAGCTAAGTAGAAGGATCCCCAGACAGAGTTTGTCTGTCTCCAGGCAGCCTGTGTCTGAGTCTTGGACCATAGCTGGGCACTTTCCAGCTTTTACATCTCTTTGAGGAAATTGGAACATGATGGATCTCATCTTGGATCAAATTTCAAAATACATTTTTGCACATAAATTAACATCCTCCTTTTGTCCCCTGACATAATGCTAACCACGTTGTCTCCTTCCATTGACCACAGCCCCCCAACAGAGACTTGGCCTTCCAGTTCCTTCCTCATGAAGGAATTCTTAACATCAGGCATTTGACAATGCAATTTTGAAAGGAGAAATACAAGTCACTTTTGAAACACATCAGACATATTTTTGTTTGAGTCCTGTTTTTACTTATTTCCAGCATTTCCCCTTCTTTCTTCAGCAGAGCATAACTTTGTCCTCCAGGGATGTGCTCCTGCACTCGTGCTGTTTCTGATTCCTGAACATCTAGAAGCACTTCAAGACAGCTGTATGGCATTATGTTTCCATCGCCAACACCTGAAAGGCAGAACTACTGGGTAAAAAATGTTAAGTCAAGGGCTGAAAGAAAACTTGCTATAGAACTCCTGTTTGCACTAACTTATGATTGTCAAAAACTGTGGTTTAACTCCAAATCATTTCATACTATACTTAGACCCCAGGGATTAAATTACTTGGAGAGTTTGAACAGAAGTGATTCAGACACAGGGACAGGCCTGTGAGCAGGTGAACACAGCAATCTGTCTCACCTTCCCTTCCCCTCCCACTGCTCCCCTGGGTGGCCTGGTCCTATTGCATCAGGATCACTCCCTGCTGGAGACAGTTCACCTAATCCCTCCTTCTTTTCAAACCCCAAGTCACCTCCCAGCTTACTCCTTCTATGCCCTGTGCACTCCTGGACTCTTCTCCTCTCACCTCACTGCTGCTCTCCCTGCTCTGGGCTTCAAAGCCTCAGAGCTCTGTCCTGTTGCAGGAGTGGCCCAGGTGCTGCCTCAACCTCTCCTCTATGCACCCTGAGGGGTTTCAGGACAACTCACAAGATGACAAAAGGGCACAGTGCTGGAATTACTGATGCTGGATGAGGGGTGTCCAGACTGGTGGCTCTATCTCTGCTATGACTGATCTTCTTTGTAAGTGAAACGTGACACACATATGAGCCATTTGTGGTAGACTCAACATCTAGATGGTGCTCACAATTCACAAAACCCAATAACCCACCCCCTGATCCGACTACCCTGCAGCCCTGTGCACCCTGGAGAAGAAGGCAGCCTGTCTCTGGGTATTCACACTCAGCATGGCACCCTGGGATCTCCCATCAACCCATCTGCAAAACCTCCACATCTTACCATGAACTTCCCTCTCTCCAGTCAACTGGGGTCCTTGGAAACACCTTGACATCATGAATCCCATCCACATCACCCTCAGGACAAAAGTACAGTGAGGAAAAAGCCCAGGTTCTCATGCCCACTTCCCACATACCCTACTCTCTCTCATCCTCCTGGGGGACCATGATGGAAAGGTAAGCAAACACTACCCACAGCCTATTTCTACCCTGTCCAGGGTTGCCACACACTCTGCTCCTGCAGATGGTTTCCATGGGTTCCAGGGCACCAAGTAACCCTCAACCCCTGGCCTATAACCTTGACCTTCTGCCTGGGCACCTGCTCATATGCTCCGCTGCTCCATCCTGTTCAGGACTTTTCCAAGCCTTGGATAGGTCTGCACCAGACACCATTCTAAACAGCTCCTTGTACCACAAAAAAGACCTAACCTGTCCTGATCTGCTCTTGAAGCTGTTATTGCACAGCCTATCTACTATTCACTGCCCATGGCCCAAGTCCAGCACCAGGAAAGATGGGCTATCCACACCCAGCATCTCCAAACACCAGATGCAGAAGACAAATCACCCCTTGCGCACATACAAGGAGAAGTCCACATGAGTTGGTCCCCAGTTCTCTGACTGCTGAGCCATGCCCTGGCAGGTTGTGAGCATCTACAGGACCTACTAGCATCTGAGACCTGAGCCCATGAACTGCTGGACTTCTGAGGACCTGTATCCTGTTTCCACTAGCTGGTGGGAATACACGAGAAAATCTCTCTGGTCTAAAACAGCATCCATCTCTTCTTCCTGCAATGTGAAGCCCTGGAACTCAGCAACCTTGGAGTGAAACATGCAGTGCACCATCAAACAGCATTGATCCTGGAGTAAAGAACAGAGACTTTGAGCTATAAGTTTGGCTGGAACCTTGTTCACATCTCTCATATAAACCCTCAGTAGCCTACTGTACCTTTCTCTGTACCTCATGCATGAATAGTGATGAAGATAGTGAACACTCATTAGAATAGAATTTATTTACTGCTGATCACATTGATGAGATGCCATTGCAATCATTTGGCACCTGCCCTGTGCCAGGCGCCCTTCTGACCATATCACCCACTGCTCATTCTACTTCTTGGGACATATTCATCTCACCCTGAGAACCCACTGGGGACCTAGATGTGGGACACAACCCCAGAAGACCTCACTTGCCCTTAATATCCATTATTCCCATTTATGGGCTCTGTCATCCTGCTAGGCTCAGGAGGCAGACAGCAAAAAATGGCCAGGTACCCACTGCTGACATGGCCTCAACATCCCAGCACTGAGGGGTGATATTTGGGGCCCAGCTCACAGCCAGCAATAAATGCTGATGCCATGCTGCTGATGGTGTTCTGGCTTTGACCTCCTGCTTCAACTAACAGTCCTTCTAGGTCTCTGGAGTACAACAATCCCTCAGTTTGCCCAATGGAACCAGCAAAGGAGCTTGGTGTATGCCACCCCACCAGGGTCAGCTTTGCATCATTTAGGCCAGGGTGCCCTGCACGCAAACACAGCAAAGTGCCTGAAGTAAGCACACATCAAGACAACTAGCATCCCACTCCTGCAAGTAACCAAACAAAGAGCTCCCGATGTTCGTCCACATGGCAACCTGATGTCTTCCAGTGGGAATATCTCCCTTCAAAAATGGAAGCCCCCAAAAAGTTTCACCTGACCCAATTTTACTTCCATCACCAATGGGTCCTAAGATCCTATCCACCCAGCTGCATCAAGATAACCAGGACATCGGTGGACAGTTTGAGGGGGCTGATTCCAATTTGGGAACTCAGGGCTCACCTCCATAGTGGAGTACCAGAAGCACCATCTCCATTCTTCTTCCATAGAAAGACATGATTATATCTGGACCTGTCTCCACAGCCTACCTCAGACCACACTCATGGAGAAGCTCTGCCCAGAAGAAAGCTCAAAGTCTCTCCTTAGGTTGACTGTTGCTCACAGAGTGGAGTAGCCCAGTATAGAACTCACATTAGAAAATAAGTTCATGATTTACTTGATACATCAAAAGCACATCAACAAAAACTGACAAATGTGTTCATATCTAATTAAAATCCTCTGAACATCCAAGAAAATAATCAATAGAGTGAAGAGACAACCTCAAAAGGAGGGAAGATATTTAAAAACTATTCATTATGCCCAGAATCTCCAAGGAATTTAAACTTTTCCATAGGAAAAACAACAAACAAAGAAACAAAAGCACACTAAACAATGGACCAAAGTTCTAAGTAGACATTTTTCAAAAGAAGATACACGAGTTATGCCACTGCAGGGTCCTGGTGGGAGGCCATGCATATGCCAACCTATGGGATCTGGTTAGGATGACCTGCAACCTGCCCTGGCCCAAGTCACTCTGGCACACACAAACTGTGAATATTAAAGATTCCAGAGGAGTCTGGGTCCCCCAAAAGAAAAATAAAACAAAAAAACAAAACAAATTCTGAGAACAGAAACAGAAGACATGTGCTGGGGTTGTGGCTCAGTGGTAGAAAACAAGCCTAGCATGCATGAGGACCTGGGTTTGAGACTGAGTACCACATTAAAAAAATAAAATAAAGGAACAGAAGGCTGGGAGCATGGTCAACACCCTTGGGGAGAAGTCTGCAATGACCTTATGGGCAAAGAAGCCAGGAGCAATCTAAGGGGAAAAGGCTTATGCTGGGATGGCAGAGCCAGACTCTCTTTGACCTGGAGGCCCTGCAACAGTTCTACAGGAAAAGACCCAGCAGACCAGGGAACAGGGCAGACTTAAGGAGCTGTCCGCTGCTCTTCAGGATAAAAGGCAACGGAGAAAGTTGGAGCTGGACCAAACAGATCCTGGTGGGACAGAGAAGGCAGCAAAGACAGAGGAGGTAGCCAGGCTTCACTGGGGGTGGCCTACATGGCACCATGGGAGCTGGAGGCCATCTTTAATAAGGTTGAGATGTGTGAGGCAGCACCTGCCAGCAAGGCCCACTGCAAGAAAGAGAAGCAGCAGAAAATGAAGGGAAAGTCATGCCAGTGATTCTCCAGAACTGCCTGCAGGTGCTGTAATGCCAGCAGTCACAGCAAGGCCCACTGGAAGAGCTGCATGGGGAGCAGGATGCAGGGCAGGTCCAGGATCTGGAGACCAAGATGAAATGGACCACCAGGTTGAGCAAGGTGGACTGTGTGTTGACCTGCATCAATGCATGCCTGCAGCTATAGGCCCTGAAAGACAAGGGGAAGTGTTGTGCCCAAAGGCTCGAGACCCCACAAGGACCACCAGAGACCACGATCAATGCAAGCAGCAAAGAGTCATTTATTAGCAAGTTCGAACCCGGTCCTCTGCGTCCTTAACCAGTGACGCTAAGAGAGGCCCCGAGCCCTTGTCAGCAGGGTTTTTATAATCAAAGGCAAGCAGTTTTACAGTGTTCTTTTAATTGGTTAACATTTGAACAGCTAAACCTCCTCTGGTTGGGTCCGGCCAATCTATTTGATTTTCATTGGGTCCTGTCAGAACTGAACGGTCCTAGTGGAAGAAGGGAGGAGGGAAGGGGTGAACTATGTAGGAGATAAGCCCCGCTCCCGTCCTTGACGGATAAGGTCTCCAGGCAACCGCACATTCCTCGGACAAATATCTCTTAACAACCTTGGTAAGCACAGGGGCCCAGCAGTCCTGTTTGTCCTTGAGACAGTTAGCAGCACAGATACCACCCTGCTCTCAACAGAAGCCCTGGGTGCAACCACACCAGTGGGAGAAGTGCTAGCCCACATGGTGGAGAAAACAGCTGACTCAGTACAAGCAGAACCAGAACCTGCTCAAGAACAAGGCAGCTGAGGCAGAGTGGTTCCTGCACAAGGTCTGGAGGAAGTGGAGTGGACAGTCTTGCCTGAGAAGCTACATATTGAACCTAGGTCCCTCATCAGCTCCCCTGCAGGACAGCTCCTCATCTTGGCTAGTGTTTCTGAAAGGCTTGAGGTTCCCCCAGTGATGTGTGATGCTGGGCACACCCCCAAGGAAGCTGGACACAGTTCTAGCCTCCCCAGAGCTCTCCATGAGTGCATACCATGTACCCAAGAGAATATTGTTTCAGTGGGGTCACTGAACAGGCCACACCATCAGACACTGGGAAGGGGTGAACCCGATGGGCATCTGGGTACCAGGAGAGCTTCCCTGGTCTGCAGGGTCAACATAGGTAGACTGGAATGGAAGGGGTAGGGATTGTGATGTGAGGCAAACTCATATACACTCCTACTTCCCCTGGATTCCCAGGGGCCACAAAAGAAAGAAAAGGGCTCTGGACAGCTGTCTCTCATCAGTCCAAAACTCAGCAGGAAGGGATTCAGTCCAAAGGATCTGATTGGCTCCCCCAACTGGGGAGAACCAAGCCAGGCAGGAATGACTCCTCTGGGGTGGAACAGAAGGCCTCCTGGTGTTCACTGCCTCCACCCTTTTTTCACTCTTTTTCTCCTGTTCCCCAGAATTCCCTGAACAATGTCCTCAGAGCTCAAGCCCAAAAGAGAGAAAGAGAGCTGCACATCCCCAGGCCCATGGGTATGACTCAGTTTGCAGGACTAAGGATGCACTTGTGGACTAGAGGCTGTGGTACAGTGATAAGTGTGACTTGGCACCCACCTGGATACTCTTGCCATGCCCATGGGACTGACTCAGAGTGCAAGGCCATCTCTGGGCAGTTGCTGGATCAAGGGCAGATGTGAGGGAGATTTAGAACTGCATGTGCAGCCAGGACAGGATGGTGAAGTAGGAAGACAGGGGCAGGTTCAGGTCCAGATAGCAAGAGTAATATGGTTCGCCAAGAAAGTCAACTGCCTAGCTGACAGAAGTGCTTGTGGACATGAAGTGGAAGTCCAACAGAAAGACCAACAAAGATACATGGTGTTATGGTTGGATGTGAGGTGTCCCCCAAAAGCTCACATGTGAGACAATGCAGGAAGTGTCAGAGGAGAAATTATTGGGTTGTGAAAGTCTTAAGCCAACCAGTGAATTCATTCCTGATGGGATGTGGTAAGGTGTGGCTGGATCAGGTGGGAGTCGGGGCATGGCTATGGGGTATATATTTTGTATTTGGAGAGTAGAGTCTCTATTTGCTTCCTGATGATGCAAGCTGCTTCCTTCTGCCACACTATTCCAACATGATGTTCAGCCTCACCTTGGTCCCCAAGGAATGGAGCTGGCATTCTATGAAGTCATGAGATCTCAGATAAGCCTTTCCTCTTCTATAATTGTGCTGGTCAGATTATTTAGTCATAGCAGTAAACAAGCTGACTAGAACATATGGGCTTGGAGGTATCAGTGAGTGATAAGAAGGGGAGTGTAGAGGGGGAGGTGATACAAAGAGGAAGAAGCCTCTGAAGAGAACAAGACAGTAATTTTTCTGTAGACTACCCTGTTCTGGGCAGGAGTCTGTTACTTTGTAATCTTTGCTTTGCAATAAACATGCTGCTTGTTTGTTACATTTGTAGCCTGTTCTTCATTTCTCTGCTAAGTGTATCCTCTGTACCAAAGGCAAGAAGATCCCTTGAGCCCTGGAGTTTGGGGCCAGAATAAATAACACAACACTCCCACCCCCACCCCCATCTAAAGACAGGAGTTGAATGCAGGCTTTGGAGGCCACAGTCAAGGGAAGTCAAAGGTGCAGGGCCTCTGGGAAGTGTTTTCACATGGGCTCAGAGACAGGTTGGGCGGGTCAAAGGAAATGTTTATAATCAGTAACCTCTGGCCCAGGGATATTTTATATATGTTGAGTAAATGGCAACCAAAAAAGTAACAGATTTTATATCAATGATGTAAAATAAGAAAATGTGTTGAGCTCATTCCATATTAATAATGTGGGCACTTGGATGGTTTAGATTCTAAATTGGTTGGTAGTTAATGCAACCAATTGTGTGGTGACGGCTTCCCAGGAAAGTTTTCCTTCTGAGTGAGCAATTTACAGATAATGTTTCCCCACTAGTTATTCACTATGTCAGGGTGACTCCAACAATAGGCTGGGTCAGTGATTGACCTGACGTACCTCACCCTAACTATGTCTTTCTGTTTTCTCTTTCCATCCCTTGAAAAGAAGCCTAAAGATAAAAACCTGGAAAATGTTTTCTTATGAAAAGTAAATGAAGGAAAAAGAATGCAAACATCCATTCATGAAATTATATTTCCCAGGGGTATTCAAGGTGTAACTATGTAACCTATGTAACTTATCTCTGCATATCTAACTTATTTTGGGTAGAGATTTTCTCATAGTAAAGAAAAGATAAGATGGCACTTTGACTATCAATGTGATCCTTCCACATTTCAGTTGGGACACTGGTGCTACTCGTAGTATAGAAATAGAATGCTCAACAGGGAATGTCAGTTACCTCATACAGGAGACTGAGAACTAGTGTGCAAAGGGAAACTAACAAAATTTTACAAGAGTATGCTCCCTGTGCCAAAGGTTCACCCATTGGATAAGAATCTACTGAGCCGGTGCTGGCACATATAAACACTGCTTCCTGCTTCTATTCTTGGTGTATCATGTCTCTCCCAAATATCCTACAAAAATTTCACTTGGGCCACTACCTTTCACTGTCCTAACACACCATTCCTTAGAATTCCGAATCACAGTAACACAAACTCTAACCTAAGTATAACAGGTTACCAGAAGCCAGTCCTTAACACCATGGTGTATTAATGATTTCTTCAACAGATACAGGGACTGCATTCAGATGCTTTCTGAGTGCACAGTGCTTGTTTCTCTCTTCCCATGGGTTTTGCATGAGCGTTGCATACATTTCTTGCCCAACAGACTTGGACCCCCTTATAGCATCATCTCCAGGCACCCAAGCCTCACAGATTCCAAGACACTGCATCATACATTTTTTGGACAGTGAGGGTGGAATGATGCAGCCCTCACAGGACAGTCCTCAGGTTTGGGCAGAGGCATCCTCTTGGCAGGGCCTGCAGGAAAGGAACATGGTTAGTGAAGCATGGCAAAGGTAGGGGGGTTGACTAGGTCAAGCATCCTCCTTCCTGAGGCCCCATTCAAGCCCCACATCTCCAGCCCCATGTGGACTGGTCACAGCTTGGATTCTTTGCAGTGATTCCAACGTGCTTTATATGCTCTGCATGTCTGGCACCACTTCCCAGGTCTGACTGGTGCCCACATGTGGAAAGGATGGGCAACATGGGAGGATTCAGGCAGATCCTTGTGTTAGGTGTGGGGAGCAGGCCTGGCAGGAACCTTGGAAGGGCACCAGTGGTGCAGAAATTAGAACCTTCCTAAGTACACATGTTTGGCTGTAGTGGAGAACTGCAACAAGAGAGGTAAGGGCACTTTACAGTGTCTGCTGCAGTCAGGGAGCCCAGCAACCCATTGGCCTCTGGTATCCTTTCACCCAACACCCCCTCAGTGCGTGGTCAAAGAAACCTTTTCTTTCCAAATTTAAGGGTCTCATCCAACCTGCACCCAACCCTGTCCTCCCACTTAGCTGCTGGTACTGTGCAGGAGGAATATGTTTTCCTGAGAGGTCTCTGTGCCACTGATTGGAAGCTGTGGAGCCCTTTTAGTTGAGGGGCAGATGAGTCATTCTGTGGATCAAAGGGCACTTGGTAACCAGCATGGGAGAATCTGAGCAATCCAGATCCAAAGCCAAGGAGCACAGGCAGGCTGAGGTCCCTGCATCTGGAACGGCATGTCCACAACCTCACTTTCAGGAGAGTGTTCTGTGGAATTGAGTTAGGTAGTAGTGAGTAAGATGTTCTGTTTGAAAATCCAGCAGCAGCAAGTTGCCCCAAACCCCAGGTGGGGGGCTCCTTCTTTTAAGGCTCTGCAGTAAGAGTATTGGTCCAGAAAACATGTCTACCATTCTAGGGGGGCTGGTGTTGGCAGAACCTGTGTCTGCTGTGAAAAGGATGTATACATGTTAAGTCAGGTGGACCCTATCTGGAAGCCCAAGACATCTGGTGAACCAGAGGTCACACCAGGAATAAGGGGAAAGTTCTCAGCACCTTGAGGTGAGGGATAAGGAGAAATATGAAGACCAGGGTGTGCCGGTGAATGAGTGCAGGGGAGAGGGGAGATTCAACCCAGGTAGATGGTTGCAGACAGCACTGAGCTCAGACCTAAGGCTAAGAATGTAACCAGTGAGGTAGGTGTTCACAAAGAAAATCTATGTGGTTGTGATGAACATCTCCTCTCTCAGGTAAGATCTTACTGTCATACTGTGCAGGTGTTCCTGGCCTCAGGTATACCTACATCACAAACTTGGTCTGAAGGTGGATAGACAGGAAGTATCAGCTCTGTGTTAGGAAGGATTAAGTATTTCCTGGTGCTGATGAGGAAGCACAAGGGCTGCTTCCAACCTCCTGCAGAGCTGGTGACCCTGGCAGACTGGCTGTGCCATGGCATGAAGGATGGCCTTGCTCAGGGACAACCATTGGTTGCTGCTCTTCTGGACAGCCAGCTCTGCCTGCACTTCCTCAACAATGGGGATGTGTCCTTGATTTGTGCTGTGTCATGGTCTGACGGGAAAACTGCAGGCTGCCCACTGGTTTCTGGAGATAAGCCTGGGTGGGGCCCAGCATGCAGAGAGAGGTGTTGAAGCAGCTGGACGTGAGCTCAGTCAGGGTGACCTACTGTCCTTGGATCAATTTCTTGGCTTGGAAATTGGAGGCAAAACTCCCCTATGATCAAGTCCAAATTCCATGTGAACCTGTGTGACCCGATGCCAAATAACACAAGAAACTATTTGGTAAGTCATGGTACACCTGTGAAGCCCTGATGTCCTGGTCAGCAAGGTGATCATTTAGTCCCAGAATTTGAAGTTTCCAGCAGATCTGACCACTAGAAATGTCTCTGAGGTCATCTGGTGGCACCTTGAATCTCAATGTATTTGGCATCAGAACCTGACCTGTTTGACAGAGACATTGTAATTTTTATTTGTACATCTAGTGTGACATTTGTGCTTCATTCTCCCTAAACTGTGGTGTGTTTGGGCAGAGTATGGCTGGATGGTGCTGGGCAGGTGCCAAGAATTGAATAGTTTGCCCTGAAAGATTTGAATGAAGGATTTGGAACCTTCCTTCCCCCTTCATCCTATGGTACACTCTGTGTATCACTTATTGTGAGTTTACATTCAAATTACTCAGTGCCCTTTAGTTATTTCATTTCTCCTACTGCCCTGACCCCAGAGCTGGCCACTCAGGCTACCCCACTGCCAAGGGATCCCTAAAGTGCAGGTGTACACCTGGAAGGACCACCAGGCCTGCCCATATTCCAGTCCAAACTTTGGGCCCCTGTTTTCTTACATGGCATGTGACCACATCCTTATCCCAGACCCCCTGACATATTTCTTTCTAGGGCATGTGGGTGTCTTGCTCCTTCTGCTAGTGCCTGGAGCCCTCCTTAACTAACATTGGTGAGACGAACCACAGAGATATTTAGAACATCATTTAGGATGGCTCACAGGAATGTCTGATGATATAATGTATAGCTGAGACCTGAGGGAATGTGGCCACCACACCTATCACAAGTGACAGCCTGTCCTCTGCAGGGCCTTCTCACAAAGTCAAGGCCTATATCTGTACCAGGGCAGGCAAAAGTGTCCTGAGCTGCCAAGAGGCCACAGGTCACAGCCTCAGTGAGCAGGGCACATAATTCCCAGTGCCTTCTCCCTGTCCTGTGGACATCGCAACAGAGGTAGTAGTGTGGATGGTCATGATTGAGTAAATGGAGGGACTACAAATGGGACTAGGAGGACCAGCTGAGGGGTCCTTTGTTGGTGGCCATATCTGAATCAGAATGTGAGTGAGTTGTCACTGAACCCCTTCATCCCACTCAGCTCAGAACATACCTCACAACTGAGGTCCTGGTTCTGTTGGGTGGGAGATGGTGGTCCTTCACTTAAGGTGTGGGCCAAACCCTGGCACTATGGGTTAGAACACTGTGGCCTTTAGAGTGTGATCATCTTTTCTGTGCACCCAAAGATGGGTTGTTAGGCCTCTCCATGCCTATCTTCTTCACCTGTGCAGCTGAGAACCATGCTCTGATGGGATGGTCGAAAAGTATTCAGGTAGGTTTTGGGGTCTGACCCCTTGGCAGTTAAGGTGAGGTGCACTAAAATGCTTGAGAACTGCCTCCATGTCAGCACCATTCCTCGGAGCCTTGTGGGCACAGTAGCCCCTGCCCTGCTTCAACACACTGTGTATTTGCTGTTCATTGTGTCCAAACCCAGGCCTGCTCCTTCTCACATTCATCATTGTTTCCCCAATGTTGGTTTATGGGTGTGGCAGCCCATGTTGATGAGGGCTGCCAGGTCTCAGCATGTTCTTCTACAGTTACCAGGTGTCAGGAGGAAGGAAGGAGCTGGTGCAAGCTCTGGAATGACATCCACTACCACATGATTTCCAGGAGGTGCTGATCAGCCTTCAGAGCTTCTGCTGCAGGGAGAGGTAGTGCAGGCATGTGGCTGTGCTGGTTTCACTGGGGGACATAAAGGATTGGATGTACCATGAGGGTCCCAAAGAGGCTGGCAATGGTATCCAAACGTCACGGCCACAATACCATCAGCAGTATGGCATCAGTGTTTCTTGCTGACTGTGAACCAGGCCCCGAAATGCACTCCTACACCTCTTCAGTCCTGGTTTGGTGGCTGAGGCCATGCCAGCTGTGGGCACCATGGCCATCTCCTCCCATCTGCCTCCTGAGGGTGGCAGGATGACAGAGCCCATGGATCAGGGGAGTAGACATGTGGGTCAAGTCAGGGCTGCTGGGACTGTGTCCCAGATTCAGCCAATATGGTGCTTCTCAAGGCCATAGGAATGAATGTGCAGCAAGGAGTAGAATGAGTAGTGTGTGATGTCAGAAGGACACCTGGCAAAGGGCAGGTGCCAAATAATTGCAATGGCATCTTTTCTATATGATCAGCTGTAAATGAATTTCATTCTAATAAGTGTTCACTACCTTCATCACCATTCACACATGAGACACAGCAAAGTGTAATTGGCTGCTGACACTTCACATGAGAGATGTGCACAAGGTTCCAGCCAGAGTTAGAGCACAGAGCCTCTGTTCTTCATCTCAGGGTCAGTGCTGCTTGGGGGTGCACTGCATGTCTCACTTCAAGGTTGCTGATTCCCAGGGAATCATGATGCAGGAAGAATAGACAGATGCTGTTTTGGATCAGAGAGATTTTCTTGTGTAATTCCCATCAGCTAGTGGAGGCAGGAGACAGGTCCTCAGAAGTCCAGCAGTTCATGATCTCAGGTCTCAATGCTAGTAGGTTGTCTAGATGCTCTCTGCTTGAGAGGGCATGACTCAGCAGTCAGAGACGTGGGCACCAGTTCCTGTGGATTTCTCTGTGTGTTGGGGAGGTGACATTTGCCTTCTTTCTCTGGTGTTGGGAGATGCCGGCTGTGGACATCCCATCATCCCTGGTGCTGGCCACAATCCATGGGGAGTGGGTGGTAGAGAGGGTGTGCAAGAACAGTTTCAACAGAGGATCGGGACAGTTTAGGTCTTTGATGTGGGACAAGCAGTTGTTTAGAAGGGTAGCTAGTGTGGGTCTTTCCAAAGCCTTGGAAGAGTCCCGAACAGGATGGAGCAGCTGATCACAGGAGCAGGTGTCCAGGCAGAAGATCAAAGTCAAAGGCCAGGAGATGAAGGTAACTTGGTGCCCTGGAGCACGTCAGAACCATCTACAGGAGCAGAGCATGTGACAACACTGGACAAGGGTAGAAACAGGCATTGGTTGGGTTTGCTCTCCCTTCCATCAGGGTACCACAGGAGGAAGACAGTGGGAGAAAGTGGACAGTGGACAGGAGAACCTGGTCTCTGTCCTCACTGTGTTGGTGAACCAGAGGATTGTTGAGGTGGGGATGCTTGGTGACAAGGTCGGTTCCAGGAGTCCAGATGCCTGGGAAGAAGGAAGGTCATGGGCAGAGGTGGAGGTTTTGCAGACTGCTTGATGTGAGAGGCCATTGTGCCAGGCTGAGTGTGAACACCCAGGAGCATGTTGATATGCTCTACAGGTTGCACAGGGCTGCAAGGGTCACACAGGATCACCAGTGAACTTGGACTTGAACATAGGGGAGTTTTGCTTCCCATTTCCAAGCCAGTTAATGTTGATTCAGGGACAGTAGGTCACCCTGACTGAGCTCACATCCTGCTGGGGATGGTGGAGGCTGCCTCCACACCTCTCTCTGCATGCTGATCCCCACCCAGGCTTACCTCAAGAAACCAGCGGGCAGCCTGCAGTTTTTCCTGTTGGACCATGAACAGCACAAATCAAGGACACATCCCCATTGCTGAGGAAGTGCAAGCAGAGCTGGCTGTCCAGAAGAGCAGCAACCAATGGTTGTCCCTGAGCAAGGCCATCCTTCATGCCATGGCACAGCCAGTCTGCCAGGGTCACCAGCTCTGCAGGAGGTTGGAAGCAGCCCTTGTGCTTCCTCATCAGCACCAGGAAATGCTTAATCCTTCCTAACACAGAGCTGATACTTCCTGTCTATCCACCTTCAGACCAAGTTTGTGATGTAGGTATACCTGAGGCCAGGAACACCTGCACAGTATGACAGTAAGATCTTACCTGAGAGAGGAGATGTTCATCACAACCACATAGATTTTCTTTGTGAACACCTACCTCATTGGTTACATCCTTAGCCTTAGGTCCTCTGTGCAAAGCTCTGAGCTCAGTGCTGTCTGCAACCATCTACCTGGGTTGAGTCTCCCCTCTCCCCTGCACTCATTCACCGGCACACCCTGGTCTTCATATTTCTCCTTATCCCTCACCTCAAGGTGCTGAGAACTTTCCCCTCATTCCTGGTGTGACCTCTGGTTCACCAGATGTCTTGGGCTTCCAGATGGGGTCCACCTGACTTAACATGTGTACATGTGAAGCTTCTGCCAATACCAGCCCCCCTAGAATGATAGACATGTTTTCTGAATCATTGCTCTTACTGCAGAGCACCCTTACTAAAGAAGGAGCTCCCCACTTGGTGACTGGGGCAATTTGCTGCTGTTGAATTTTCAGACAGAACATCTTACTGCTACCTAACTCAATTCCACAGAACACTCTCCTGAAAGTGAAGTTGTAGACATGCCGTTCCAGATGCAGGGACCTCAGCCTGCCTGTGCTCCTTGGCTGTGGATCTGGATTGCTCAGATTCTCCCATGCTGGATACCAAGTGCCCCAAAGGGCACAGCATGACTCATCTGCCCCTCAACTAAAAGGGCTCCAGAGCTTCCAGAGAGGAGGACAGAGACCTCTCAGGAAAACATATTCCTCCTGCACAGTGCCAGCAGTTATGTGGGAGGACAGGGCTGGGTGCAGGTTGGATGAGAACCTTAAATTTGGAAAGAAAAGTTTCCTTGGACCATGCACTGAGGGGGTGTTGGGTGAAAGGAGACCAGAATCCAGTGGGTTGCTGGGCTCCCTGACTGCAACAGACACTGTAAAGTGCCCTTACCTCTCTTGTTGCAGTTCTCCAAGCTGCAGCTCAATATCTGTGCTCAGGAAAGTTCGACTTTCTACACCATTGGTGCCCTTCCAAAGTTCCTGGCAGGTCTTCTCCCCACACTCAACTCAAGGATCTGCCTGGATCCTCACATGGTGCCCATCCTTTCCACATGTGGGACCAGCCAGACATGGGAAGAGGTGCCAGACATGCAGAGCATGAAGAGTAAGTTGTGAACACTGCAAAGAATGCAAGCTTTGGGCAGTCCACCTGGGTCTGGAGATGTGGGACCTGAAGGGGGCCTCAGGAATAAGGAAACTTGACCTGGTCAACCCCCCTACATTTGCCATGCTTCACTAGCCATGTTCCTTTCCTGCAGGACCTGGCAAGAGGATGCCTCTGCCCAGACCTGAGAACTGTCCTGTGAGGGCTGCATCATTCCACCCTCACTGTCCAAAAATGTATGATGCAGTGTCTTGGAATCTGTGAGGCTTGGATGCCTGGAGATGATGCTATAAGGGAGTCCAGTCTGTTGGGCAAGAAATGTATGCAACGCTCATGCAAAACCCATGGGAAGAGAGAAACAAGCACTGTGTACTCAGGAAGGATCTGAATGAAGTCCCTCTGTCTGTTGAAGAAATCATGAATACACCATGGTGTCAAGGACTGGCTTCTGGTAACCTGTTATACTTAAGTTAGGGTTTGGGTTGCTGTGATTCAGAATTCAAACAAAAGGTGTGTTTCAGGACAGTGATGGATAGTGGCCAAAGTGAAATTGTTGTAGGATATTTGAAGAGAAATGAGACACCAGGTATGGCAGCAGGAACCAGTGTTTTTACATGCCAGCACTCGCTCAGTGGATTCTTATCTAGAGGGTGAACCTTTGGCACAGGGAGCATACCCTTGTAAAATTTTGTTAGTTTCCCTTTGCACACTAGTTCTCAGTCTCCTGTATGAGGTAACTGACATTCCCTCATGCCCAGTGTCTGAGCATTCTATTTCTATACTACGAGTAGCACCAGTGTCCCAACTGAAATGTGGAAGGATCACATTGATAGTCAAAGTGCCATCTTATCTTTTCTTTACTATGAGAAAATCTCTACCCAAAATAAGTTAGATATGCAGAGATAAGTTACATAAGTTACATAGTTATACCTTGAATACCCCTGGGAAATATAATTTCATGAATGGATGTTTGCATTCTTTTCCCTTCATTTACTTTTCATAAGAAAACATTTTCCAGGTTTTTATCTTTAGGCTTCTTTTCAAGGGATGGAAAGAGAATACAGAAAGACATAGTTGGGGTGAGGTACGTCAGGTCAATCACTGACCCAGCCTATTGTTGGAGTCACCCTGACATAGTGAATAACTAGTGGGGAAACATTATCTGTAAATTGCTCACTCAGAAGGAAAACTTTCCTGGGAAGCCGTCACCACACAATTGGTTGCATTAACTACCAACCAATTTAGAATCTAAACCATCCAAGTGCCCACATTATTAATATGGAATGAGCTCAACACATTTTCTTATTTTACATCATTGATATAAAATCTGTTAGTTTTTTGGTTGCCGTTTACTCAACATATAAAATATCCCTGGGCCAGAGGTTACTGATTATAAACATTTCCTTTGACCCGCCCAACCTGTCTCTGAGCCCATGTGAAAACACTTCCCAGAGGCCCTGCACCTTTGACTTCCCTTGACTGTGGCCTCCAAAGCCTGCATTCAACTCCAATTATTAGGTGGGGGTGGGGGTGGGGGTGTTATGTTATTTATTCTGGCCCCAAACTCCAGGGCTCAGGGGATCTTCCTGCCTTTGGTACTGAGGGTACACTTAGCAGAGAAATGAAGAACAGGCTACAAATGTAACAAACAAGCAGCATGTTTATTGCAAAGCAAAGATTACAAAGTAACAGACTCCTGCCCAGAACAGGGTAGTCAACAGAAAAATTACTGACTTGTTCTCCTCAGAGGCTTGTTCCACTTTCTATCACCTCCCGCTCCACACTCCCCATCTTATCACTCACTGATACCTCCAAGCCCATATGTTCTAGTCAGCTTGTTTACTGCTATGACTAAATAATCTGACCAGCACAATTATAGAAGAGGAAAGGCTTATCTGAGATCTCATGACTTCATAGAATGCCAGCTCCATTCCTTGGGGACCAAGGTGAGGCTGAACATCATGTTGAAAGAGTGTGGCAGAAGGAAGCAGCTTGCATCCTCAGGAAACAGATAGAGACTTTACTCTCCAAATACAAAATATATACCCTATAGCCATGCCCCGACTCCCACCTGATCCAGCCACACCTTACCACATCCCATCAGGAATGAATTCACTGGTTGGCTTAAGACTCTCACAACCCAATAATTTCTCCTCTGACACTTCCTGCATTGTCTCACATGTGAGCTTTTGGGGGACACCTCACATCCAACCATAACACCATGTATCTTTGTTGGTCTTTCTGTTGGACTTCCACTTCATGTCCACAAGCACTTCTGTCAGCTAGGCAGTTGACCTTCTTGGCGAACCATCTTACTCTTGCTATTTGGACCTGAACCTGCCCCTGCCTTCCTACTTCACCATCCTGTCCTGGCTGCACATGCAGTTCTAAATCTCCCTCACGTCCACCCTTGATCCACAACTGACCAGACATGGCCTTGCACCCTGAGTCACTCCCATGGGCCTGGCAAGGAGCATCCAGGAAAGTGCCAAGTCACACTTCTCACTGCACCACAGCCTCCAGCTCACAAGTGTCTCGTTAGTCCTGCAAACTGGTTCATACCCATGGGCCAGGGATGTGCAACTCTCTTTCTCTCTTTTGGGCTTGAGCTCTGAGGACATTGTTCAGGGAATTCTGGGGAACAGGATAAAAAGACTTAAAAAGGGTGGAGGTAGGAAACACCAGGAAGCCTGTTGTTCTACCACAGAGGAACCATTCCTGCCTGGCTTGGTTTCTCCTCAGTTGTGGGAGCCAATCAGATCCTTTGGTCTGAATCCCTTCTGCTGAGTTTTGGACTGATGAGGCAGTTGGTGTAGGCCCTTTTTTTTCTTCCTGTGGTGCCTGGGAACCCAGGAGAAGCAGGAGTGTCTATGAGCTTGCCTCATGCAACAATCCCTACCCCTTCCACTGCAGTCTATGTATGTTGACCCTGCAGACCAGGGAAGCTCTCCTGGTACCCAGATGCCCATTGGGTTCACCCCTTCCCAGTGTCTGATGGTGTGGCCTGTTCAGTGACCATACTGAAACAATATTTTCTTGGGTACATGGTATGCATTCATGGAGAGCTCTGGGGAGGCTAGGACTGTGGCCAGCTTACTTGGGGATGTGCCCAGCATCACACATCACTGGGGGAACCTCAAGCCTTTCAGAAACACTAGCCAGGATGAGGAGCTGTCCTGCAGGGGAGCTGATGAGGGACCTAGGTGCAGCGCATAGCTTCTCAGGCAAGACTGTCCACTCCACTTCCTCCAGACCTTGTGCAGGAACCACTCTGCCTCAGCTGCCTTGTTCTTGAGCAGGTTCTGGTTCTGCTTGTACTGAGTCAGCTGTTTTCTCCACCATGTGGGCTAGCGCTTCTCCCACTGGTGTGGCTGCACCCAGGGCTTCCCCTTGTCTTTCAGGGCCTTTAGCAGCAGGCACGCATTGATGCAGATCAACACACAGTCCACCTTGCTCAACCTGGTGGTCCATTTCATCTTGGTCTCCAGATCCTGGACCTGCCCTGCGACCTGCTCCCCATTCACCTCTTCTAGTGGGCCTTGCTGTGACTGTTGGCATTACAGCACCTGCAGGCAGTTCTGGAGAGTCACTGGCATGACTTTCCCTTCATTTTCTGCACTGGGCCTTGCTGGCAGGCCTCCACCTTAACAAAGAGGGCCACCAACTCCCATTTCTCCATGTAGGCCACCTCCAGGGAAGCCTGGCTACCTCCTTTATCTTTGTTTCCTTCTTCTTTGTTGTCCCATCAGGACCCCTTTGGTCCAGCTCCTGCTTTGTCCATTGCCTTTGACCCCAAGTCAGTACAGAATTCGTAGTCTGGCAGAAATGAATGGGCTGAGGTGGAATGGTGCACAAGCTCCATGACTCACCTGATCAGCAGATCCAGGAATCCTGGTCAGTGGTGTTCCCTGCAGCAGCTTCACATACAGAGTCTCATGGAGAAGAATGGTGCTGCAAGGGCTGAGTCAGGTGCTAGCAGATGGGGGTTCACCACAATGCCCAGGCTGTGTGTTAGCAGTCTGACTGGTGAACTGAGGACTGTGAAATACAGCTTAGCAAATTCTCAGCTTTGTGCCTGGCTGTGGAGCCAGAGCTGAGTAGCCAGCTGAGTTGTTTACCTGCAATTTAAATTCTGACCTGAGCTGAAAGCTTCTGGACATGCATCAAGGACCCAGGCCCACATTGCAGGTTTAGGACTGCCCACATATTTCTCCTGATCAACTCTGAGATACTGACCTGGCATGGTGAAGTTGGAGGCACAGTCTGCAGTCAGGGCTATCCATACCCAATACAACTCTGGGTGGAGATGACCCCACCACCATGAGCATTTCACACTATTCTTACCCCTGATGGTGGTGGATTCCTGGAAATCTGGAGGAGGCTCACACACCTCTCTTCCATTGCCTTCCTGCCTGGCCTCTGCAGGCTCCATAGTCACAGTGTGGCCCATACAGTGGTGTCTAACTTGATTTGAATACAGATATATAAACACTTCTTATTTCATCTGATCATTGATGGCAGTTTCCTTCATTGACCTCTTTTTAGCCAGAAGAAACAGATACTGGCCATCTGAATGAGGCTGGTCCTGATGATAACTATAGGCCCATGAGTACATTTCCCTTCATCCTGTTGGCTACAGAGAAAGCAGGTGGGAATGCCCAGAATATCCCTAACCCCTGAAGTCCAGGGAACCCTCATTTTGTCCCTCTACCTGCTCACCTGCAGCCCTTTCTTTACAGAAAGACCTCATCAGAGGAAGTGGGATCCAGCCTCCTGCTGTGGACCACAGCCTCAAGCCAGGTCACAAAGGTAAGTCGTGTCTTTACCTGTCCTTTTTCTGGACACTATCCAGTCTCTTTGCTTTATTAGGTATCAGATAGATCCTGGGCTCTGAGTAAAGATGTTGGACAAATCACTGGATCTCAGCCTTCTTTCTTATCTGGGAAATGGGGAAGTGCCTAACCCTAGGTGGTGGAAGGAGAGCCCCAGGGCAGAAACTGGGGCACTGAAGGTGTTCGCTGCAGTCAGATCTAGCTCCTGCATGGGCCAAGAGGAAGGGCTCTGAGTCCCAGTTCTGCATTGCCTGGTTCTGTAGACGAAGACCCATGACAGGACTCCAGGTGAGGAACAGTGACAGAAAGAGCCTTGGGGCTGGCTAACACAGACTAAATCCCAGTGTGTGGAACTCAAGCTGCAGGGCTTGTGTAGCCCCATCCCTCCACAATGTCCTACCAGACTGCCCAGGAGTAGTGAGGAATGTTACCAGTGATCAGCTCCACTTCAGGTGCAGTCTCTTGATTTATTTCATAAAATCTTAAGCCTGGGAAGAAAAACCTGTGGATAGAATATGTGTCCCATTTTGGATCCAGGACATGTGGTTACAATTTTTTTTTTTCTGTCAGGGACCAAGAGGAAGTTCTCATTTCGAGAACGTTCAATAAGCGGCAGCCCAGGGAACATTTTGCGGTTGCCTTGCCCAGCGCAGACACCCTGCACTGACGGATTCGCGGGGAACGCCCCTCCCCGCTCCCAGTTGATAGTTCTAATGATATGTCGCCCTCCCTGCTTCTCTTCTGGGATTTCACCTTCCCGCCGGCGCTAACTCATCTTCTTGCCAGGGCAAACTTGCACCCTATCAGGAGCCCAATAGAAGAACAGAGCCAACCAGCCTGCGCCTCGTCATACCCCTCATTCCCTCAGTATATAAATACCTGTGTGAACAATAAAAATTTGCAGCTCGATCAGAACTCCTGTCTTGCTGTCACTCCTTGTGTCTCTTGTCCCTTCATTCCTTCTCTCTTAGGTTCGCCGTCCCCGTTGATGTCCCGCGGGTCAGGACAGTTGGCGCCCAACGTGGTTGACTGGAGCCTTTGCCTGAGAAGTGAACGCCGTCCTCCAGGGAAGCCTTTGCCAAGTGGGATTCGTGATTGCTTCGGCTAATGTCGCCGAGAGTCAGATCAAGGAGGAGAGTGAGGCCGGCACAAGGTGAGTGGCACACCATGGGACAAGCAGTTTCGTCACACGATTTGTTTCTGTCGGGTCTCAAAGAGGCCCTCAAGACTCGGAGAGTGTGTGTTAAGAAAAAGTACTTAAAATTATTCTTTTCATACATAGAGGATTTGTGTCCTTGGTTTCCCCTCGAGGGTTTCCCCTCGACGGTAAACGGTGGCTCAGAGTAGGAGACTGCCCCAAAGATTATTATGAGACTTTTGGTCCTCAAAAGGTGCCAGTCACTGCCTTTTCTTATTGGAATTTAATTAATGAGATTCTTAAAAGTTCACCCTTTGACAGTGGTACTTTAAAACTTGTAAAAATTGGGGAGCAGGCGATGCAATCCACCTCTTGCCCCCCCTCGGCATGCCCTTCGGTTAGTATTCAAATGCCCCCTACTCAGCCTTCTCAGGACCCTGGGACCCTCCCAGACCCCACCTTACCAAAGGAGTCCCCTAAAAATCCCCCTAAGATTTATCCAGTTTAAAATCCCCATGATGAGTTGACCCCAGAGGATGAGGCTACCCTGGAGGAGGCAGCAGCTCAATACCATTCTCCAGACCTGCCACCTCTTAAAAATCCACCTCCCTCTTATATATCCCATGCCTTTTGTGCTCCGGCCCTTCAGGGACCTACTGCCCCCCCAGACACTTTTTCCCCACTTCCCTTGCCTAATCTAACCCCTTTACACAAGTCTCTCCAACATTGGCGGGAACAAATCCAACTTTTAAAAGAACTAAAAGCCCTTGATGCCAAACTTTGCTCACTAGCCTTGGGCACGGAGTTAACACAAACTGGCCCAAGACCCTTTAATACTCGTACGGTGAAGCCACGCGGTCGGCCCATTCTTGCCTTTCCAGTTACTTGCAGTCAAGCAGATCAGCCCGCACAGACTGAGGCAGAGGGTCTAGAAGGAGGTCAGGAAAAGGAATCAGGGGAAGAACAAGAGGTAGAACCAGAGGGAGAACAAGAGGAGGACCAGGAATCAGGGGATGAGGAGGAGCCCACCTCTGGACATAGTGGAGCCCTTGGTTCTTATAAAAGTCTGAGCCTCTGCTTTCTTGAAAGACTTAAAAAGGCTTGTGCTCAGTATGGCCCCACTGCACCTTATACACTGGCCTTGCTAGAAATCCATAGTACACAATGGCTTACCCCTAATGATTGGAAATTTTGGGTCCGAGCCACCCTCAGTGCGGGTGACTTCCTGTTATGGAATGCAGACTTTAAGGAATACTGTCGGGAAACTGCTCAAAAAAATTCAACCAAGGCTTCCTCTAAATCCTGGACCTATGTTAAGCTAGTGGGCAATGCGCCATTTGATACAAACCCTAAACAGGTGTGCTTCCCTGCTGGGCTCCTAGCACAGGTTCAAACTGCTGGTTTACATGCTTGGAGATGGTTCCCTCAAAAGGGCTCGGCCACCACCTCCCTAGCAAAAATTTGTCAGTGTCCTGACGAGCCTTACAGTGACTTTGTTGCCCGGCTTAATCTAGCTGTGGAGCACTTACTTGGACCAAGTGAAAACAAGAGCTCCTTTGTAAAATATCTTGCCTTTGAAAATGCCAACCCAATATGTCAAGATGTTCTTCGGCCCCATAAAGATAAAGGGGAACTTTCTGACTTCATTAGGCTGTGTGCCGGGGTGGGAACGGCCCATGCCATGGGTCTCGCCATTGGCGCCGCCTTCACCAAGGCCCTTCACAACCCTGGCCCACGTACTTGCTTTACTTGCAAGCAACCTGGCCATTTTGCGCGAGAGTGCCCAACAGGGAGACTGGGTCAATGACCCATATCTCCTCAAACAGGGGCTAAACCACCTTTGCTCACCCTTTGCCCTAAATATGGTAAAGGTCGCCACTGGGCCAAGGAGTGTAGATCCAAGACAAATGCCCTTGGACAGCATATCCCCTCTCGCTTCTTGGGAAACTCCTCTTGGGGCCAGCCCCTGCCCCCAACCACCCCCAGAACAAATCCAGGGTCAATAAGGTTTGTTCCCTCTCAGACTCCCAACCCAATCCAGGCCCCCTGTCCTTCTCCACAATCACCTCCCTCCAACGCGCTACCCCAGGCAGCGCAGGATTGGACCTCTGTGTCTCCACTGATACAGTATTAGACTCTATGCAAGGACCCCAAATAATACCCACTGGGGTTGTAGGCCACCTTCCACCTTATATGTGTGCTCTTATTCTTGGGAGAGCCTCTACTACCTTACAAGGTGTTCAGGTTTTTCCTGGCATCATTAATAATGATTACACTGGAGAAATTAAAATACTGGCCACAGCGATTAACGGAATGGCGGCCATCCCTGCAGGAACAAGAATTGCACAATACTCCTTCCCCTCAATTCAGGAAACACTCCCGCCGCCCAAAATTCACTACGAAACACAGCCTTCTTAGGTTCCTCTGATGTGTATTGGGTCCACCCTATCTCCCACAAAAGACCCACTCTTACCTTATTTATTGAAGGAAAGATATTCCAGGGAATCTTAGATACTGGTGCGGATGCCACAGTTATTTCTCAAAAATATTGGCCATCAGGATGGCCCCTTACCTCATCGTTAACTGACCTCAAAGGAATAGGACAATCAAAAAATCCCCTAGTCAGCTCTAGGACTCTCAATTGGACTGACAAGAAAGGAAATAAAGGAACTGTTACTCCCTTCGTTGTTCCTGACCTCCCTGTTAACTTATGGGGACGAGATATTTTGAGTCAAATGGAAGTTATTCTTGCTAGTCCCAACTCTATAGTTACTCATCAGATGCTTCGTATGGATTTTGTCCCTGGTACAGGCCTTGGGAGGCTAGGACAAGGACAGGTTGAGCCTGTACAGCCCATACAAAAAACACAAATTTGGACTTGGGTATTCGGATTTTTAGTGTCAGTACCTGACCCTCCTGTACCCCATGCAGACAAAATTATTTGGGAAACTCAAACTCCTGTGTGGGTGGATCAATGGCCCCTTACCCAAGAAAAATTAGAGGCTGCCTCCATGTTAGTGCAGGAACAGTTGACAGCCAGCCATGTGAAACCCTCAACCTCACCCTGGAACACTCCTATTTTTGTTATTAAGAAGAAATCAGGCAAATGGTGCCTTTTACAGGATTTGCGCGCTATCAATAAGGTTATGCACCCGATGGGGGCACTACAGCCAGGCATCCCTACACTGGTAGCTATTCCTAGGGACTATTATAAAATGGTCATCGACTTAAAAGATTGTTTTTTTACTATTCCTTTACATCCTGAGGACAGACCCTATTTTGCTTTCAGCCTCTCCTGCAACAATTTTCAGGGCCATATGCAAAGATTTCAATGGAAGGGCCTTCCCCAGGGTATGGCTAACAGCCCTAGTCTTTGCCAAAAATATGTTGCTCAAGCGGTACGCCCTGTGAGAGAGCAGTGGCCACAATCTTATATATTACATTATATGGATGATTTGTTAATCGCTGCACCTAATACCTATGATCTTAACAATTGTTATTTGGATCTCTATAAGGCCCTCACTGCCTTGGGACTACAGATAGCTCCTGATAAGGTTCAGACACAGGACCCCTACACCTACTTGGGCCTCAAACTTCAAACAAATCAATTTCAAATCCCTAATATACAATTGCGTGTGGACCATCTCCACACTTTTAACGATTTCCAAAAATTACTAGGGGATATCCAATGGCTAAGACCATATTTAAAACTACCTACCTATGTGCTTTTGCCTCTTAATGATATTCTAAGGGGAAATTCTGACCCCTCTTCTCCTCGAGAGCTTACTCCTGAGACACGGCAAGCATTAAATCAAGTCACAGAAGCCATTGTTCAAGAATTTGTTACACAAATATCTTATAACCTTCCTTTGGTTTTGGTTATATTACACACCCCTCATACACCAATGGGACTATTCTGGCAGCGGGATCCACATTTTAAAAATAAAGGTTGCCCCTTGCTTTGGGTTCATTTGCCCGCCACATCCTCTAAAGTTATTGCTGTCTATCCCGCTCAGGTAGCTTCTATCATTATTGAAGGTCACCTGCTTTCTCGACAACATTTTGGCAAAGACCCTGATAGGATTTTAATTCCATACACTAAGGATCAGACCCAATTTTTACTACAGACAAGGGATGAATAAGGTATTGCCCTATTAGGCTTTTTGGGAACAATTGATAACCACCTTCCCAATGACCCCCTTTTGCATTTTGCTCAGTTACATCCATTCATTTTTCCTCGGGTTACTCAGAAGGCTCTTATTCCACAAGTCCTTACTGTTTTTACAGATGGCTCCAGCAACGGCCGAGCAGCCTTTGTTGTTGATAATCAGCCCACCACCTTTGACACTGCTTATCCATCAGCACAGTTTGTAGAATTGTTTGCTATAACACAAGTCTTTATGACATTTTTTGATAAACCTGTTAATATTTATACAGACAGTGCTTACATTGCCCATTCTGTGCCCCTATTGGAGATTTCACCCGCCATTAAGTCTTCCTCCAACGCAGCCTTTTTGTTTAACCAGCTTCAACAACTAATTCAGGCTAGAAAACATCCATTTTTTTTAGGACACATTAGAGCACATTCTGATCTTCCCGGTCCCCTATCACAGGGTAATGCTCAGGCTGATGCAGCCACTCGCTCTATTTTCCCAGTTCTTATTGGATCCATCCAAGAGGCCACAGATTTACATAAACTTCACCACTTAAATTCTCAGAGCCTTCAGTTACTTTGTAAAATTACCAGGCAACAAGAAGGGAAATTGTAAAAGCATGTCCTGCTTGCATTGTCTCCCTTCCTATTCAACATCTGGGTGTTAACCCTCAAGGATTACTGCCCAATCAAATTTGGCAGATGGATGTTACTCACTTTCCCGAATTTGGAAAAACAAAGTACATACATGTTTCCATAGATACCTTTAGTGGCCTTATTTTTGCATCACCGCATTCGGAGGAGCTACCAAGGATGTCCTTTCTCATCTTGTCTCAGCCTTTTCCATAATGGGAAAGCCAGCACATATTAAGACAGATAATGGCCCTGCATATACCAGTACCAAGTTTAAACAGTTTTGTGCCACTTTTCATATCTCATACTACTGAAATTGCAGATAACCCTCAAGGTCAAGGCATTGTGGAATGCGCACACCTTACCTTAAAAACCTGGCTTACCCGTCTTAAGGCCTCTTCCCTTGCATTTACCACTCCCAGGGATCACCTTAATCATGCATTATTTGTTCTTAACTTTCTTACCATAGACAATGAAGGACATTTGGCCGTGGACAGACATTAGCATACCTCTTCTAATTCTGTTCGCCCACTGTTATGTGGCATGATCCTTTAACAAATAAATGGAAAGGCCCAGATCCCGTCCTCATTTGGGGAGGAGGCTCAGCTTGCGTTTTAGATCAAGAACAAGCAGCCCCAAGATGGTTGCCTGCTTAGACAGGTCAATGATTTACCACAACCCAGGGACGGAAACCTTCCCCCTGAGAATGAATCCTTCTCTCTTACAGATGCAGCTGACAATCTATGCGAAAAATCCCCCAGTTAATGGCAAATCTGCACCCTGTTCTTGCACAACTGTTCACACTTCCTTCCATAGTTACTGCTATTCCTTAGCTCAATCCTGTTCCTCAGGGAGTAAAAACTATTTTACTACCACCTTATTAAGGTCCCATCCAGAATCAGTTGGAGGGGATTGGTCTAATACCCCTGGAAAATTAAGTGTTGCCTCATGTCCTGCAGACTTAGTAGGGCAAACAGTTTGCTGGCCTACTATGGCCCCCCTACACGAGACTGACGAAGGAGGTTCCCAAGATCTTAATAGAGCCAAACAAGTCCATGAGAAAATTCAATGGATGTATGAGGAACTGCATCCTAGTCTCTTTTATCACCCACTAACACTACCTAAACACAGACCTTCTGAGATAGACCCTGCCACTTACGATATTCTTGAGGCCACTTATGCCTTGCTTAATTGGTCCAATTCTCCTTTGAGTGCAGATTGTTGGCTTTGCTTGCAGCTAGGATATCCCACTCCATTAGCTATTCCGATTGATTATAGAAATGACTCAGCTGCTACCCTTACTAGAACAATTGCTGAGAATGTAACCTATCCTAATACACTGCGGTCCAATTTTACCAGTGAAAATTGTCTACAGACTCCACCATTTTTGGTACAACCATTCATGTTTTCCAATACTACTTGCTTTTTCTCACCTGGCTATAATAATACCTGGGATTTAAATGTAGGGATTATGACATTAGACTTAGAAAAACGCCAACAAGCACTGGCTGATAATCCACTATGGATTGGATTCAGTGGACTCCTTCCCTATCTCCTTCCCTTCCTAGGTCCCCTCTTTGCTTGCTGCTTATCCTATCTATAGGTCCTTTGATATTCAACAAGATCGTGACTTTCTTAGAGCTCAAATTGATGCTATATGGAGAAACCTATTCAGGTTCATTACCATCCACTGGAGATGATGGATCGTGATGGTGATCTTAATAGACCATCACCCCTGTGAACTGAACTGGACAGCCAATAACAGGTAAGATTCGTGAGAGCTCATACCAACCCAAGACAAGAAATGAGGGCTAGAACCTCATTATCCAATGACGGGTAAGGATGTTGCTCTGTCACAGACAACCTAAGACAGGCGCAGTTCCCGAGGGATTGTCACTCCAGTTCTATACCTGTCCAGGCAGGCCACACACCCGCCTCACCACATAGCATCTATCACCCCCCCTAAAATATGGCTCACAGAATATGGTCAATGATTTTATATAAGAAAGGGGGAAATGTCAGGGACCAAGAGGAAGTTCTCATTCCAAGAATGTTTGATAAGCGGCAGCCAAGGGAACATTTTGTGGTTGCCTCGCCCTGCACAGACACCCTGCAGCTGGCGGCTGACAGATTGGCAGGGCGCACCCCTCCCCCCTCCAGGTTGATAGTTCTAACGATATGGTGCTGTCCCTGCTTCTCTTCCAGGATTTCACATTCCCACTGGCGCTAACTCATCTTCTCGCCAGCGCGAACTTGCATCCTATCAGGAGCCCAATAGAAGAACACAGTCAACCAGCCTGCGCCTCGATATACCCCTCATTCCCTCAGGATATAAATACCCGGGTGAAAATAAAAATTTGCAGCTTGATCAGAACTCCTGTCTTGCTGACACTCCTTGTGTCTCTTGTCCCTTCATTCCTTCTCTCTTAGGTTCGCCGTCCCCGTTGATGTTTCACAGGTCGGAACAGTTTTCTTCCTTTTGTCTTTTATTTATTTATTTATTTATTTATTTATAGTAAACAAATGGGATACATGTTGTTTCTCTGTTTGTAAATGGCGTAAAGGCATACCATATGTGTAATCATAAATTTACATAGGGTAATACTGTTTGATTCATTCTGTTATTTTTCCCAACCCCCACCCCTCCCACCCCTCTTTTCCCTCTATACAGTCCTTCCTTCCTCCATTCTTGCCCCCCTCCCTAACTCTAACTATAACCCTAACACTAAAGCCTCCCACCCACCCCCCATTATGTGTCATCATCCACTTATTAGCGATATCATTCATCCCTTGGTTTTTGAGATTGGCTTATTTCATTTAGCATGATATTCTCCAATTTCATCCATTTGCCTGCAAATGCCATAATTTTATCATTCTTTATGGCCAGTAATATTCCATTGTATATATATATTACAGTTTCTTTATCCATTCATCAATTGAAGGACATCTAAGTTGGTTCCACAATCTGGCTATTGTGAATTGAGCAGCTATGAACATTGATGTGGCTGCATCTCTGTACTATGCTGATTTTAAGTCCTTTGGGTATAGGCCAAGGAGTGGGATAGCTGGGTCAAATGGTGGTTCCATTCCAAGTTTTCTAAGGAATCTCCACACTGCTTTCCAGAGTGGCTGCGCTAATTTTAAGCACCACCAGCAATGTATGAGTGTACCTTTCTCCCCACATCCTCGCCAACACCTGTTGTTAATTGTATTCTTGATAATCGCCATTCTATTTGGGGTGAGATGGAATCTTAGGGTGGTTTTGATTTGCATTTCTGTTATTACTAGACATGTGGAACACTTTTCTATATGTTTGTTGATTGCTTGTAGATCTTCTTCTGTGAAGTGTCTATTCATTTCCTTAGCCCATTTGTCAATTGGATTATTTGCATTCTTGGTGTAGAGTTTTTGAGTTCTTTATAGATTCTGGAGAATAGTGCTCTATATGAAGTATGATTGGCAAAGATTTTCTCCCACTCTGTAGACTCTTTCTTTGCATTGCTGATAGTTCCTTTGCTGAGAGAAAGCTTTTTAGTTTGAATCCATCCCAGTTATTGATTCTTGCTTTTATTTCTTGTGCTATGGGAGTCCTGTTGAGGAAGTCTGGTCCTAAACCGACATGTTGAAGATCTGGACCTACTTTACCTTCTATAATCTGCAGAGTCTCTGGTCTGATTCTGAGGTCCTTAATCCATTTTGAGTTTAGTTTCGTACATGGTGAGAGATATAGGTTTAGTTTCATTCTGTTGCATATGGATTTCCAATTCTCCCAACACCATTTGTTGAAGAGGCTATCTTTCCTCCATTGCATATTTTTGGTCCCTTTGTCTAGTATGAGAAAATTGTATTTATTTGGTTTTGTGTCCGTGTCCTCTATTCTCTACCATTGATCTACCTTTCTATTTTGGTACCAATACCATGCCGTTTTTGTTACTATTTCTTTGTAGTAGAGTTGAAGATCTGGTATTGCGATACCTCCTGCTTCACTCTTTCTGCTAAGGATTGCTTTAGCTATTCTGGGTTTCTTATTCTTCCAGATGAATTTCATAATTGCTTGCTCTATTTCTGTAAGGTACATCATTGGGATTTTAATTGGAATTGCATTGAAACTGTATAGCATGTTAGGTAGTATGGCCATTTTGAAAATATTAATTCTGCCTATCCAAGAACATGGGAGATCTTTCCATCTTCTAAGGTTTTCTTTAATTTCTTTCTTTAGTGTTTTGCAGTTCTCATTGTAGAGGTCCTTCACAACTTTTGTGAGATTGATTCCCAAGTATTTTATTCTTTTCAAGGCTATTGTGAATGGGGTAGTTTTCCTAATTTCTCTTTCTGAAGATTCATCACTTATGTATAAAAATGCACTAGATTTATGTGCATTGATCTTATATCCTGCTACTTTACTGAATTCACTTATGAGTTCTAAAAGACTTCTGGTAGAATTTCCTGGTTCCTCTAAGTATATAATCATATCACCAGCAAATAGGGATAGTTTGAGTTTTTCTTTTCCAATTCGTATCCCTTTAATTTCTTTGGTCTGTCTAATTGCTCTGGCTGGAGTTTCAAGGACGATATTGAATAGAAGTGGTGAAAGAGGGCATCCCTGCCTTGCTCCACATTTTAGGGGGAATGCTTTCAGTTTTTCACCATTTAGAATGATATTAGCCATGGGCTTAGCATAGATAGCCTTTACAATGTTAAGGAATTTTCCCACTATCCCTATTTTTTCTAGTGTTTTGAGCATGAAGGGTGCTATATTTTATGAAATGCTTTTTCTGCATCTATTGAAATAATCATGTGATTCTTGACTTTAAGTCTATTGATATGGTGAATTACATTTATTGATTTCCTGATATTGAACCAACTTTGCATCCCTGGGATGAAACCCACTTGATCATGGTGCACTATCTTTTTAATATGTTTTTGTATGCGATTTGCTAAAATTTTGTTGTGAATTTTTGCGTCGATGTTCATTAAGGATATTGGTCTGAAATTTTCTTTCCTCAATGTGTCTCTGTCTGGTTTATGTATCAGGGTAATATTGGCTTCATAGAATGAGTTTGGGAGTATTCCCTCCTCTTCTATTTTATGGAATACTTTGAGAAGTATTGGAATGAGTTCTTCTTTAAAGGTTTTGTAGGACGCGGCTGAGAACACATCTGGTGCCAGACTTTTCTTTCTTGGTAGGCTTTTGATGAATTCTTCTATTTCATTACTTGAAATTGGTTTATTTAAATTGTGTATGTCATCCTCGTTCAGTTTAGGCAATTCATATGTCTCTAGGAACATGTTGATGTCTTCCAAAGTTTGTATTTTGTTGGAATTTTGATTTTCAAAATAGCTTCTAATGATGTTTTGTATTTCAGTCGTGTCTGTAGTGATATTTCCTTGTTCATTCCGAATTTTAGTGATTTGGGTTTTCTCTCATCTTCTCTTTGTTAGTGTGGCTAAAGTTTTATCAATTTTGTTTATTTTTTCGAAGAACCAACTATTTATTTTGTCAATTTTTTGTATTGTTTTTTTTGTTTCAATTTCACTGATTTCAGCTCTGAGTTTAACTATTTCCTGCTTTCTACTACTTATGGTGCTGGTCTCTTATTCTTTTTCTAGGGCTTTGAGCTGTAGTGTTAGGTCGTTTATTTGTTGAGTTTTACTTCTTTTAGTAAATGCGCTCGATGAAATAAATTTTCCTGTAAGTACTGCTTTCATAGTGTCCCAGAGATTTTGATATGATGTTTCTTTGTTCTCATTTACCTCTAAGAATTTTTTAATTTCCTTCCTAATATCTTCTGTTATCCATTCATCATATAATAGCATATTGTTTAATCTCCAGGTGTTGGAGTAGTTTCTGTTTTTTACTCTTTCATTTATTCCTAACTTCAATCCTTTATCATCTGATAGAATACAAGGTAGTGTCTCTATCTTCTTGTATTTGCTAACATTAGCTTTGTGGCATAATATATGGTCTATTTTAGAGAAGGATCCATATGCTGCTGAGAAGAAAGTGTATTCACTCTTGGTTGGATGGTATATTCTATGTCTATTAAGTCTAAATTATTGAATGTGTTATTGAGATCTATGTTTTCTTTGTTCAATTTTTGTTTGGAAGATCTGTCCAGTGGTGAGAGAGGTGTGTTAAAATCACCTAGTATTATTGTGTTATGGTCTATTTGTTTTCTGAAATTGAGAAGGATTAGTTTGACATACATGGATGAGCCACTGTTTGGGGCATAAATGTTTACAATTGTTATATCTTGCTGATTTATGCTTCCCTTAAGCAGTATGAAATGTCCTTGTTTATCCCTTCTGACTAACTTTGGCTTGAAGTCCACATTATCTGAAATGAGGATGGATACTCCAGCTTTTTTGCTGAGTCCATGTGCATGGTATGTTTTTCCCCATCCTTTCACCTTTAGTCTATGGGTGTCTTTTTCTATAAGGTGAGTCTCTTGCAGACAAAATATTGTTGGATCTTTCTTTTTAATCCAATCTGCCAGTCTATGTCTTTTGATTGATGAATTCACGTCATTAATATTCAGGGTTATTATTGAGATATGATTTGTATTCCCAGTCACTTGGTTCTTTTTTAAAATTTTATTTATTTATTTATTTATTTATTTATTTATTTATTTTTGACATGACTTGGTTCCTCTTTTATTTGACAATTTCTTTAGGATAATTCCTCCCTTTGCTGATTTGTTTCTTTGTTTTTCATCTCTTCGTCATGGAACATTTTGCTGAGAATGTTCTGTAATGCTGGCTTTATTTTTGTACATTCTTTTAGCTTTTGTTTATCATGGAAGGATTTTATTTCATCATCAAATTTGAACGTAAGTTTTGCTGGGTATAAGATTCTTGGTTGGCATCCATTTTCTTTCAGGGCTTGAAAAATGTTGTTCTGGGTCTTTCTAACTTTTAGGGTTTGGATTGAAAAATCTGCTGATATCCGTATTGGTTTCCCCCTGAATGTAATTTGGTTCTTTTCTCTAATAGCCTTTAAAATTCTGTCTTAATTTGTATGTTAGGTATTTTCATTATAATGTGCCTTGGTGTGGCTCTGTTGTAATTTTGTGTATTTGGAGTCCTATAAGCCTCTTGAACTTGATTTTCCATTTCATTCTGCAGATTTGGGAAATTTTCTGATATTATTCCATTGAATAGATTGTTCACTCCTTTGGTTTGTTTCTCTAAGCCTTCCTCAATCCCAATAATTCTTAAATTTGGACTTTTCATGATATCCCATAGTAGATTCTGTTCATGATTTCTTACCATCTTCTCTGTTTGTTCAACTTTGTTTTCAAGGTTAAATATTTTGTCTTCAATGTCTGAGGTTCTGTCTTCCAGGTGTTCTATCCTATTGTTTATGCTTCCTATGGAATTCTTAATTTGGTTTACTGTTTCCTTCATTTCAAGGATTTCTTTTTGGTTTTTTTCAATATCTCTCTTTATTGAAATGATCTTTTGCTTCCTGTATTTGCTCTTTTAACTGTCGATTGGTGTGATCATTCAATGCCTGCATTTGCTCTTTCATCTCATTTTTGCTTCCCTGATCATTTTAATTATGTACATTCTGAACTCCCTTTCTGTCTTTTCTTCTGCCATGCTGTCATTGGATTTTATTGATGTAACATCTAGATTTGTTTGGGGCATTTTCTTCCCTTGTTTTCTCATATTGTACAGGTATCAGTGGACTGCTAAGATATTGCAGATTTCCTCTATTGACTTATAATGTCCCTGTAGATTTCTAGTATATTCCCCCTTAGCCTTCAGTAGCCTGAAGTCTTGGAGGAAGTTGATAATGCGGTGCTCCACAAGGAAGCTGCCTCTCTAGGGGTGATGGCCTTCAGGTGGTGTATATTCCCTGCTAGTGGACAGAAGTGCCCACTTGTTAACCAAAGGTCATCCAAAGGGGAACTAGGCTGCAGGCTGAGGCAAGGCCTGTTTGTGCCTGTGTCTCTGGTTTTACCGTCCTTGTGGGAAAACCTCACCCAGCAGGGAAGACTCACCCAGTGGGGAGGTCTTGCTGGTCAGTTCCCCTCCTAGAGTTCCCCTCAATCCACAATTACCACCTAGGCTTGGCTGCCTTCCTCTGCAACGTTTCCAGGGGCCTGGACCTACCTCCTGGGCCTGGGAGCCTTGCCCTTCGCAGATGAGTCTCCTTAGGCTGCCTCTCCTCAGAGAATCTGCCCGCAATCCTGGAACCTTCACTCCACCCCTAAGCATGTTTCTGTGTGGCTCTTCCACCAAGAAGCCTCCCAGGTCCTGGGACCCTGCTCTGCACCTAATCGCCTGGCTATGTGGTCCCTCCTCTGAGCAGCCACCTGGAGCCCCGTAGAGTCGCTCTGAGTCCCAGTAACCCGCTGCACGCCTCTTCCTCTGGACAGCCGCCCGATGTTCTGGTGCGGTCACTAGGAGTTCAAACAACTCGCTGCATGCCTCCTCCTCCCACCAACCACCCGTAGCCCTGGGCAGTCACTCCGAGTCCAAGTGACCCACCCCATTCCTCCTCCTTCTCTGGGTAGCCCCCTGGGTGTTCAGGAGCGGTCACTCTGAGTCCAAGCTACCCGCCACACTCCTCCTCCTCTGAGCAGCCGCCCGGAGCTCTGATGCAGTCACTCCGAATCCAAGCGACCCGCAACACTCCTCCTCCTCCTCTGGGCAGCCCCCCAATGTTCAGAAGTGGTCTCTCTGAGTCCAAACACCTCGCTGCACAGCTCCTCCTCTGACAACCACCTGTAGCTCTGGTACAGTCACTCCGAGTCCAAGCGACCCACTGCCTTCCTCCTCTTCCTCCTCTGGGCAGGCCCCGGTGTTCCGGGTCGCTCTGAGTCCAAACAGCTCACCGCGCAGCTCCTCCTCTCGGCAGACACCCAGAGCCCCAGTGGTTGCTCCGAGTCCAAGCGCTGTGCTGAACAGCCTCCTCTACAATGCTCTCAGTTGTCCAAGTTCACTGCTCCAGTTGGGGGAGGGGTGTCTCATTGGGCAACTCTATTTCACAAAGTTCCCTGTGTTCCACGACTACCACCCTATCTGGGATGCCTCCCCAATGGGAGAGACTCACACAGCTGCTTTGAGTTTGTCCCAAGTCTCTCAATATCTCCTCTTTTGAATCCTGAGTCCTGAAGCAACATGAAATGCAGCCACACTATAGTCCACCATCTTGAAACCTCCTCATGTGGTTACAATTAAAGTAGGAAAAACACTTTTGGGAACATGAAGAACAATGTGAATCCATGCCTCTGATTCCCCATGTGAAGCTGAGGAGACCATGAATTTCCTCCATGAACCTGCTGTGTGTCTGCACTTGTGTGTGTTTGTTCTTTGTGGTCACTGAGTCCCTTCTGTTCCAGGAAAGTCAGCAGCCCTGGATCCATGTGGCAGCGTCATTGGCCAGCCATCCTCCCTGTTGCCCAGGGCCATGTGAGCATCCATGTCTGGAGGGTTTGGGTGAGAATGAAATGACTGGATTGTTTCTGATCTGAGGGTCAGGAGGGTTGGACATGAGCCACTGCTGCTGTTGGCTCATAGGACTCCTGAGGCTGGGTACCATGGTCTGTGAAGGGGGACAGTTCCTTCCTGGATCAGATCTTACTCTGGGGATGGCATGAAGCTCAGACCAGATGGAGGTCAGAGCATGCACCTGAGACTCCTCATCCTTCCACAGCAGCTTCACTGAGGTCTCCAGCTCCTCTCAGGACCTGTGCCCCACCACACAGAGCACAACCAGACTGCACTGAGGACACAGTGAGGGAATGCTCATCCTTGCCATGAGCTCCCTAGGGCCCAATCCCTGTTCTCACTGTCTCTGTTCCCTTCTCTTTACCCAGGCTTCCTTCCTCACTTGGGATAGACTCTGTCTGAAATTCCATCCTGAGCACAGGGCCCCATCATTAGCTGTGGGGAAGGCATGCTTCCCAAAGCCTCCTGTATGTGGTGCAGGTGGCAGATCCATTGTCTTCACAGGGTGGTGTTAGAAGCAGGTAGGAACAGGGTGCAGTACCCAGTATGTGGTGACCACAGGCAGAGCATGGGGGTCCTCCATAAAATCCTGGCTCATAGGGCACAGCTACCCACACCTCATCACGAAAATGAGCTCCACCTGTGTCATTGCACGGGACTGCAGGAGAACACTAGGGGGTTCTTGGAGGAGTCCAGGCTGCTCCAGTGTGACCACCTACTCCAGCCACAGGTAGGACTGTCCAGAGACCTGATAAAGAACTGCCATACAAACCCTAGAGACAATGCCCGCAGACTACCTGCTGCCTGTCTTTAAGGCAGCAGGCGAGAAGCAGATGTGGGACCTGAGCTACATACCTGTGTCACTGTGGGTATGTCACTACACCTCACTGAACTAGGCTATCCATGTTTTGAACTATAGACACTGCTGCTGCAGAGGCACACTAAGAGCCTTGTGAATGGGCAGTGCTAGTACCACTGTATTCCCTGACTGCATTTTGTCCTTGTGATAGCAGAGCCCGGGGACAGTAGCATAACATTAACCCTAACACTAACCCTCCTCTCTGTGGCACCAGCAGCCCAGTCCCTGAGAAGAACCATGATAGTGCTCATTGTGTGGCTCTGGATTTCTTGCTAAGCTCCCAGAGTGCCCTCCACAAGGTGCCTGAGGGAAAAGGACTTCAGGGAAATCAGTACTCCGCCTCACTCCCTGCAATACATCTTGGCAACTTCACTCTGCTTTAGCTGGTGTCCCCCTTGGGGCACAGAGTGCCTCTCTCTGCACAGCCTGCCATGACTGCAGAAGCCCAAATAGCTCAGGGTTACGGAGTCAGGGACAGTTGGAGCCCAAGACTTCCACATCTTGGTCTGAGGAGCACTCACTGTGGGGTGGGTTTTCAGACACAAGGGCCTAGAGAAGAGTCCAGCCAGTCTCAACAGGAGGATGGAGCTCTGTGTTGCAGAGGAGAGGGCTCTCCAGGGGATCCACATAAAGCCTGTGGCCCACACTCCTTGTCTCCTCCCTGAAGATGAGTGATGGAAAGACAGGCTTGGGCTTAGTTCCACAGCTGGGGAGTACTGACAGTTCATACACCCTGAGCTTCCTACTGGTGGATGATAGGGGTATACACGGGAGTAGGATTCATCTGAACACCCAAGAAATAACCTGGTTTGCTGTAGCAGGGACCTCAGTTGACTCAAAGGGCCTGTCACCTGAAAGATGGGGACAACATGCTGGAGGTCAGGCTGAATCCCATGCTCAGAAGAAGAGGGTTCCTGAGGTAGTCAGGACACCTCTTTCCCTTTCAGGTGGGACTGCCTTGTTTCTCCCCTCCCGCCCTGGCTAGTGCCTCAGACTTTCTCTCCTCAGACATTCAGGTCATCTGTTTCTTCTGAAGAGGACAATTATGTTGAGTGGACTGAGAAAAGACCCAGACCCTGCAGTGCACCATGTGGTGTGGGCAGCCATGGGACAGTAACCAGTCTCTGCCAAGGGCAGCAAGCCATGACAAAATCCCAGAGCCACTCCTCCCACCTACTCCTTTGTCTTTCACCCACCTTTGCCCACTAAGCCTCAACTTCAGGGACATGAGCCCTTGTCTGTGAGGTGAGAGCTGACCCAGCTGCTTCCTTGGCTACACAGGACCCCTGTTACACAGTTCTTCCTTGACCTCTCAAGACAGCTGTGATTTCTATTGGCAAAGCGAGACTTCTACCATACTAGGGAGAGGTGTTTGCCAAAGTGCACCCTCAGCCACCATCCTCCAGTCCTGAATATGGAGAAAGGACAAGTCTATCAGTCTTTTCTTTCAAACCAGAGAATCTCCTTGTTAAACACTCACTTCCTCACTGCCTTTTTTCCTACAATGGCTGCCCATCTATATCTGTACTTCCTCCACCTTCCCTTCTTCAGTATCTGTTCATCACAAAGATTGTGTGGTCACCCTGACCAATGGGCAGCAGGGAAGTACTACTTGCATCATGGATAAAGAGACCAACAGATGACCTTACCGTGATTGCTTTCAGTTTGGATTGCCAGGTACCCTTCTGCAAGCAAAAGTAAATTTCTAACCCTCCTGACTTAGCTGATTAGTCTGAGTGGTTTTTTTTTTTTTTCACCTCCTTTGGTGACCAGGACCCACATGTTTGATATTTCCAACATGGTTCTAGACTCTAGGCCAGGTTGCAAGCCCAATTTGTCTCTCTGCTTCAGTCCTCTTCTCTCAGACTTCAGTCCAAAAAGGAAAAAATTTCCCTCTGGCTTTCAAGCAAGGACCTGCAGACCACGTCGGCATGAAATCTTCATCCCAGTTGTTAGGGAGGACAAACAGGGCTGCCTTTGGAGGAACAGATTACAATGGAGCTGGAGGGAAAAGGACAGAATCCCAGAAGTGCAGGAGCAGCTGACACTCACCAAGTCCCTTCCAATTCATAATTGTGGCAGAACAACAGCAGCTACCATCACAAGGCAGCAGGAGGAGAGTCAGGAGGTAGGAACAGCCATGACACATAACTCAGAGCAAGGCTCCACACATAGGTTGGTCCAGACCTTTGGAATTGCCTATCTCCTGCCCCTGGGTGGATGTCTTTTCCCAACCCTTGAGGTCCAACCCACCTGTAGCATCAAAGTGCCAGCATTGTGGGTTGTGGGAGGGAGCATGTGGATGGGGCTGATGCAGGACTGGGGACCAGGGACAGCAGAGCAGGATGGGCAAGCAGTGCAGTGGAGGTCTTCTGGTGCACTGTGAGACAGGCGAGGTCACAGTGCAGATGCAGGCACACTGTCACAGGGTTGGTGGAAGCTGAGCATGGTGCAGGGTGGAGCAGAGGAAAGGAGTGACAAGTAGCCATGTATGTGGCACTGGAACCAGAGATCAGGCACAGCTGTGGTCAGGGATTGGGTTTACCTTAGGTTGTGTACCAGTGCCTCTCAGTTCCTCTCACCTCCATTGACCCCAGCATCCCAGGTGCCACGCTGGACTTGGTCCACTTCTGCTTGCAAGGTCATCCAAGTTCAGGTTTCATCTGAGGCTCTTCCTCTCAACTTATGAGGGAATCTTCTTTTTTCTCATTGAGTTCTTGACCAGCATGCTGCAGATACTGATGCCCTCTATGCCCAAATGATGGCCCTCGTGCCTAGGTGCCATGAATATTCGCCCAATTCCAGCCTGTCAGGAGGGGAAGGAAACTGGTCTCAGGTCCTGAATGAAATCCAGGGGGTTGTGTTTTCCTGGTCACATATCACATTGGCTAGGAGCATGCAGGAAATTGTAGACCATTATAAATGCTACCCAGAAAGTCCTGCCGACCTTATGAGAAGGACTGAAAGTGGCATCCACACTCACTGGTTCCCATTGTGTGCGAGGCTGAGTGGTGATGGTGCCATATGTGGCTCACACATTCTGAAGAGGTTGTCACCTCAAAGTCCTCTCCCAGATGATACCAGGAAGGCCAGTGTGCCATGCCAGGCTGAAGTCACTCTAACAGGAGTCAGATACTCTTCTTAGCTGGGAGCAAGTTTAAGTCTCCTATTTCAGAGTCTGTTTCTCTGATCCATTAAATGGAAGTGCACCAGTGTCTGCTGGCTCAGGTCTCATGTCAGAGCAGAAGGGAGTCCTCTCACATCTCCAGATATGGTGATACTGGGGCGAAATCACAACTCCACCCACAGCAGGGACAGTTAGCTCCTCATGGCAGACTGATATCCCCTCTGTCCCTGCTTCCCACTCTTCTGCTCTCTCAGAGTCGATGGCCAGGCTTGTAGTCAGGGCTGCTCCAGGACCTCCTGGACTTCCTCTCCAGCCCCAGGGATGTGGTGGTGCTAAAGGGAGGAGAGAATTGTGGCACCCGGAGACATAGGGAGCTGCCTTCCCAGCCACCACTGGCCTGTGCCCATGTTCAGCCCAGTGGAGGAGGTCCCCATCCATCCTCCAGTTCTCCAAGCTCTCACAGAGAAGGAAGTAAGTAGGTATTGGCAGCAGGTGTTCTGGGTAGCCCAGAGTTCTCAGGGCCTGACAGTCTCCACCTGGGAGGGAAGCATGCACAGTGTGCACTGGGCCTGTCTTGGCCTTAGACCCTTCCCCCTTTCTCCCCCCAGCATTTTCCTGGATTCTGTCCTCAAGTCGTTCAGCTCTGCCATCCAGGACCCCTATCCTGGCACTGGGAAGGTCATATTTTTATTCACAGTGCACATCAGTGCAAGGCCTCTCACCTTGGTGCTGTATGTCGTGTAACCAGCACAGGTGACAACACATAACCTGGGTCACCTTCACATTGCACAGATGGTGAGAGACCCAGCACATGGTGACCCTGCAGCTGCCAAGAGCATAGTTCGCTTCTTGACTGAGAATATGGGTCTCTTTCCCACTTAGGATGGGCTAGATCAGTGTTAGTGCCTCATGATATAAACATCTGAAAGTCATTGGGGCACTCCTATGGCTAGCTGAGCCAACTGGTTCCTCAAAGATATCTCTACAGTAAAGCTTGGACCCTGCCTCAACCACAAGCTGGTACAGACAGTGGTACCTCAGTCCCTGTAGCAGGCAGGGTGAAGGTCTCGTCTGTGCTCCTCCCCTCTATGAGGCTCTCACCATACTCCCCCCCTCTGTGAGTCATTGATTATGCTCATCCCTTCTGTGAGGCTTTATCCACCCTCCCCTGCCTCTGTGTCATGGCCATGCTCCTCCCCCATAGGAGTCATTCCCCATTCTTCCCTACCATGAGGCCTACTTGTGTTGCTCCTGTTCATGAAACATTCACCACCCTGCTCTACTCTAAGAGCCATTCATAACCCACCACCTCTCTATGAGACATTCGTCCTGCCCATCTCCTCTATGAAGCATTCACCATATTCCTCCCCTCTGGGTTTAATTGAACTGCCCTCTATCTGCACATTCTGAGGTGGCAATGCTATAAAACAGGCACTGCCCTACCTCATGCTGCACAGAGAGGAGCATGCAAGACAGTGGCTCTCAGGGCTTACCTCTCCAGGAGAAAGAGATCAGGAGCCTCACCAAGAAGATGCCCACCTCTGCTTACCCAACACTTGAGCCTGGAACCTCATTTGGACATGTGCTGGTGACAGCTGCTGTGTGGTTTGATCAATCCTGCAATTAATGAAAGTTCAAAGCCCATTGGTGGGAGCAGGTTTGCTGTCCTTGTGTGGCATAACACAGCCTCAAGTGGGGAAGCAGCCACAGCATCTCCCCAACATCTGGGCCCTGTGAGCCAGGCTCAGCACCTTTGGCCTCTGCATCCCTTTCTGGAAGGATCTGCACCAACACTGACCCCAGAAGCCTCCTCAGGCTTCCAGAGAACAAGTGAACTGGTCTCTGCTGACTTGTAGCTGAGTTTTGCATCCAGATTCTCCCCACCTGCTACCAGATTCTGAGTGGTGCACTCCTGTGTGCATCCTTCCAACTCTGTGAAGATGTGCAGGCCTCCTTTGGCAGGTGCACAGATCCCAACAAATGGCCATCTAGGTTTCCATTTTCTATACTCACCTTTGGTCTCCCTGTGGTGAATCCTATCAATAACTCACCATGCTGTTTGTCTGTCTCTCCAGGCAATGTGTCTGAGAATATCTCAGAAATTGCTTCTCTCATGAAGATTAGCTCTCATGGCTTGATCAGCTCTGAATGGAAATAGGTGTAATAGGGAGGATTTGGAGAAGGCAGGTTTAAATCTTCCATGAGCTCATGAGGCAGGACAACCAGCATTGATGTTGCAGCCTCAGATTTTGACTAAGGTCTTGGAAAGGGTGTCTGGTGTCCTCTCTCATACCACAACTGTGACAGCTGTCCTGGTGGCTAACCACTCAAGACCTGCCTGATAGGTGTCTCTACTCCTGCTTTTTTCTATTCATTTGTTCATAAGTCTTTGGAGGGTACTCTGAGGGACAAGGAAACAGAGAATATCCACAGCCTATAGTCAGGAACCAGGGACAAGCCCAACAGCTTCCATATGTCTGACTGGGAACAGTAGAAGATACCCAGGAAATATGAATATTAGTTCTTCAAGCTGAAAGTTGTACCAGGAAGTTGATTCAATGTCCAAACCAGGACCACCAGTGTGAAGTTTCAGAACAGCAAGATGAGAAGGAACTCCAAAAGCTCCCAGCATGGAAAGGCAGATCATCTGTTAAGAACTCAGCACCTTACTTTACCACACTGACTGCAAAAAAAAAAAGGAGTAATATTTCACTTCCCTGGACATAAAAGTGTTTTTGGCTCAGAAATCTGCTATACCAAAGGGTTAATTAGGAGGAAGGGTGGATTTCAGCCATTTTTAAGATCTGGGACAACAAAGAACATCCACCTTGCAGTCACTTTGTCTTCAAAGCTGATTGAAGATGTTCTGTAACAAAACAATGGATGCAAGGAACAAATATCAAGACAGTTATCCAGGATGCACTGGTGGCAACCAGCAAAGCAGGGAAGGGAGATCCAGAGTTGTAGATGCCACCCCACCCAGCTGTGGAAACAATCACATGCAGTGGCAATGGGAAGTGGGGGGCCCATGCACCCATTCTCAGATGGGTGACTGAAACCCTGGGTTCATTCATGGGAGTGAAAAAATGCAGATTGTATGTGAAAAGAAAGGCACACAGCAAATCCAAGAAAACAAAAAGATAAAGGGAAAAGATTATATACAGAACACTAAGGATTGCAAGTGAACCCCAATGTCCTAAAAGGTGGGACATAACAGACTGTGGGATTAATGGACAAAACGCCCATGTAATGAAAACTACAACAGAAATGAGAGTATCTACATTTATTCCCTGGGTTGTGGCAGAAGGAGTTCTGCGTCCAGTACGGGATGCCTCCTCTGTGGTACAGGTCCTGGTAGGTGAGGCAATGACTAGTGTAGAGCCCAAGGGAGCTGAGCTGAAGACCAATTTCCCACATTCTACCCCTCAAACTAAAGTATCTGGTGCAGAAGCTCAATATCTGTAATAAAGGGACCTACCTGCAGGTGTGGTATCACCAAGGGCAACTGCAGCCATGGTAGCTTCAACAGGGCTCATCCCAGAGCACAGCACATGTCCATGGATAAGTTGCCCATAGTGGAAGCAGATTTCCTTGGAGGATGACAGTTCAAGGTCCATCAGCCCCAACTTGGCAGCAGCCAGGGAGGGATTCTGACTGTCAATATTGCCAGCAGGGTGCAGGGCCCAGGGCCAGGGCCAGTGATTATGGGAGTCAAGTGTGGCAGGATTGTGGTCAGGCTCCTCCTGGTACATCTCCCCACTCAGCATAGACCTGGAGGACACAGCAGAGGCTGTCCCAGACTGGAGTAGCACTCTGGGAAAAGACTTCAGACAAACTCATTGTGTGTCCCATCTCAACTGTCCCTGCAGGATGTTACACACAGCACCCACCTCACTGCCTGGACTTTCCCCTGTAGTGCAAAGGTGAGGGCTGATCTCTGCAGAGCCTGGCCCCAAGAGCACTCAGAGAAGACTGTTACTAAATTCTGAGATACCTACTAGTTTATCTAAATCTTTCTGCAAAGTATGGAGGACTGAAAACCTGTAGCAAGAATTTAAGAGCTGAGTGGTCAGAGGAATCAGGCAGAAACTGGTCATAATGTAGTAAATTATACAAGTGACCACATGCTTCTCTGATGCTGCTTCTTTGTTTCCATTAAAGAACCCCTAGTCCTTTTGTAGCAGCCAGAGTGGGAAGGATGGGTGGTCACAGGCACCGGCCTTAGGCCACTCACCTGGATGGAGCTGAACCAGGATACAGGCCCATCATGGGTAGAGTGAGGGGAGATGCTGATATACTGGACACAAGCCCCACACTGAACAATCAGTGTCCTGATCCTGGCATCAGGTTCTTGCTCCCCGGACACAAGCCTCACATTGAACAACCAGTGTCCTGATCCTGGCATCAGGTTCTTGCTCCCCGGGCAGGTGAGCATGGAAGGCAGGGAGAGAGCTCAGCATTGCTGATGAGGAGTGGGGACTCTGGCCACTCTTCAGAGTGCTGAGTGCTGACTCAATGAAATAAGAAATTTACCCTCAATGGGAAATGAGACTGAGACAACTATATCTCTAGGTGACAGGTATCCATGCATTTTCCTCCACATCAATTCCCCCATTCTCCTAAATACACATGAAGTCAGGCACGGTGTGTCAGGCTCTGGGAGCAAGCATAATGATAGAGGAAGCTGCCACCTCCAGGTCCCTGCTATGGGCTCCTTGCTAGTGGCAATCCACCTCCCACCCCCACCTGAGGTCACATCTCTCTCTCACCTGGACTCAGGGACAAGGCTCAGAATATCCACATCCACTCAACACTCTGGTCTGCACCTAAGGAACGAAGAAGATTGAACAGGCATGGTGGATCTACAGCCTGAGGAGATGATAGTACGTGACAGCCACTGGCCTTGTGTTTCTGTTGGTTCCAGGAAAGTACTGGGATAGGGTCAACATCCCCCATGATCCTAGGGAACTGTGGAGGCTCATTTACCCACATCTTGCTGAAAACTAATCAGAGGAGGAAAGGCTTAGTGGGCCCGCAAGTCAGCATTGAGCACAGCCATGGTGACTGAAACAGGAGCGGACCCTGGGCACCTTGGCATTCTGTCTTGTCCCATGATTTTATTTTGAGCTCAAACAACTTCTGATAATTCTGACCCCAGTAAACCCCAATCCTGAGGCTTGGCTCATTTCTCAAATGTATTCACTGTTTCCTCCCTCTGATCACAGGATAACCTGTCTCCAAACTGACACCTGAAATCACAATCACAGCCCCTCCTGGGCCCTCCCATGTGAGCCAGGTTCTATCAGAAATCAGACCATGGTGGAAGGAGTTTGGAGCCATTGGTAACTCACCTGTCCATTGAGGCCTGCACATGCAACCAGTTAGCAGAACAGTTGACTCTGCCCTCAACACTGGGGATTCCTGGTGTAACCTCCCAGGCTGGCAGCACACACTGGAGAGGAGATCTTTGGCACCATCCTGGTATTTGATAACCCAGTTGTACACCTGCTCCGTGGTCAAGCTCAACTCGAAAGACAAACCAACCTGCCCCACAGCTATGAACACTAGGCTTGGGTTACAGGGGTGTACACAGCTGGCTGGAACATCTTGTGTCCACCAAGAAAGGTGTATGAACCCTGCTAAGGTCCCCAATTACAGCAGAGTATAAAGCATGCTGTGGTGCACTGGAGAGAGTGCTGTGTGGGGAGCATGGGCTGGGGAGGCAGAGCAGGGTCCCCATGGAGAGGACATATGGGCCTTACCTTCTGAGCTCACCACACACCCACCCAGAGGTGAGCCCTGCCTCCAGAGCCAACCCTGCACCCAGCCATCTGAATTTCAGAGTCCCAAGACCAGGCCAGGAACATCCTGAGATGGTGGAAAGGAGGGGTCTAGAGATAAATCTGGTCATGGCCATTTCCTTGCATGGAAAAACTCCAGGCTTAGGTTTCAAAGACCCCATCTCAGCTCTGGGAACCTCTGTAGATTACCCAGAGTGAGAAGTGGACCCATCCCATTTCAGAAAACTGAACCCTGGAGGGTCGAGTCAAGGAGATATGGCACCAGCAGCTGAGGAACATACCACTGGAGGGTCTTTCGGACATCTGATGGTAGCATAAGACACCCAGGAGAAGGGGAAGGGAGGGTGAAACTGTAGGTGCCATCTGGTGGACAGCATCATCTGGCAAAAGGGGAAGCCACCTGTGGGACAAGGAGGTAAAAGGGGGAGTGTGGGGTTGACCCATCAAGATGGGGTCAGACAAAGAGAGAGGAGCGCCCTGTTGCTGGGGAGTGTAGACTGTGGGGTGGGAGGAGCAACCTGGTTGGAGATGGAGAGCCTGTTGGTAAGGATAACTGCTTGGTGGAGCAGTCTGTTGGTCAGGGTACATGCCTGGGCTGTGTGGGGAGCCCCTTGTACTGCTTGGGGACATTTCTAGTGTGATTTGGGACCTTTGTGGGATGCTGGTGGAGTCCCCTGGGGTGGGCTGTTTTCCTTACCTGCAGGGTCTTGCTGGTTTGGTTGTTCACAACTGAGGCAAAGTCCTGCACCCACTGGAACAACTACCTGGGAAATATCTATTTTGTGGGGTCTTCAGAACAGAGGGAGAAGGGTGTTGGGTCCCTGGATGAGGATAGTGAGGAGGGTGGATACAGAACAGGAACCTCCACATGCTCCCTGATCAGGACCTGGCTCTCTGAGGAAGTCAACAGTCTTCTCCCTGAACCCCATCCATTCTCCTCCTCCTAGGAAGCACCTCTCCTGTCCATTGTCTCTCCCACAGGAATGAATGTAAAACACTGCAAGCATCTGAGTGAGGAAGACCTCTGGACCATGTTCTGTGGGGCATCTCAGCCTACCTCACCCCTCTGAGGGCACACCTCCTGCACTGCTCAGCACAGGCCTCTTCAGGTCCTGACCCCCACCCCACATACACATTCTGTGCAATGCTTTGTACACACTGTCCTGATTGTGGCCTCCCAAGCAGAAGCCCTCTCTCCCATGCCTCCCTCGCTGCCCTACAATGACCATTGACCCTTGTTTCTCCTCTCAAGTCCAGCACATCTCACCAGGACCTCTCTTCTGCTTACCTGGTCCTCATTTCCCTGAGATGGCACATCTGCCCCACCTAAAACCCCAAACACGGGAGCCCTCATCTAGCCAAGCCCAGTGGGATGCAATGACCCCACCACCCTGCCTCCCTGAAACACACATTCTGCTCTCCATGGATACAGGCCAGTAAGCTGGTGAACACTGCAACCTGTCTACCTTCCTTTCACCTCCCACTGCTGTACTTGGTGGCTTGATCCTATTGCAGCCAGATTGCTCCCCACTGATTACAACTCATCCATGTCCTTTTTCCCCTCAAACCCAAATTCACCTCCCAGCCTACTGCTTCTCTGCCCTGTGGACTCCTGGAATCTTCCGCACTTACCTCACTGCTACTGTCCCTTCTCTGGGCTTCAAAGCCTCAGAGTTCTGTCTTCTGAACCAGGATGGGTACAAGTGCAGGCTCAGACCCTCGACTATGTTCCCTGAGTGGTTTAAGTACCACTCACAAGTTGACCAAGGGACACAGGGCTGGGACTGCTGATGCTGGGTGAGGGGTGTCCAGACTTGTGGCTCTATCACTGCTGTGACTGAACTTCTTTCTAAGGGAAATGTGCCAAACACAGAGCCACCTGTCTGTGGTACACTCAGCATCCAGACACTCCTCACAGCTCACCCACCCCAATACCCCATGAAGGATTCTGACTCCCTTGCAGCCATGTGCACCCTGGAGAGCATATCAACATGTTCCTGGGTGTTCACACTCAGCCTGGCACAATGTCATCTCACATCAACCAGTCTGCAAAACCTCAATATCTGCCCATGACCTTCCTTCTTCCCAGGCAGCTGGAATCCTGGAACACACCTTGTCACCAAGCATTCCCACCTCAACACTCCTGATGTTCACCAGCACAGTGAGGACAGAGCCCAGGTTCTCCTGTCCACTGCCCACATTTTTCTACTCTCTCATCCTCCTGGGGCACGTGATGGAAAGGAGAGCAAACCCAACCAATGCCTGTTTCTACCCTTGTCCAGAGTTGTCACACACTCTGCTCCTGCAGATGGTTTTGATGTGCTCTCAGACACCAAAAACCCTCAAACTGTGGCCTTTGACTTTGATCTTCTGACTGGGCACCTGCTCCTGTGGTCAGCTGTTCCATCCTGTTCAGGACCTTTCTAAGACTTTGATAGAACCACACTAGCCACACTTCTAAACAGCTTCTTGTCTCACAACAAACACCCAACCTGTTCGAATCCTCTCTAGAAGCTTTTCTTGCCCAGCCTGTCTACCATCCACTCCCCATGTACCCTGGCCAGCACCAGGGAAGATGGGCTATCCACACCCGGCATCTCACAATACCACAGAAAGAAGGCAAATGTCACCTCCACAAACACACAGAGAAGTCCACAGGAGCTGGTGCCCTGGTCTCTGACTGCTGAGTCATGTCCTGGCAGGCAGTGAGCATCTAGAGGACCTATTAGCATCTGAGACCTGAGCCCATGAACTGCTGGACTTCTGAGGACCTGTCTCCTGCTTCCACTAGCTGATGGGAATCACACAAGAAAATCTCTCTGATCTAAAACAGCATCCATCTCTTCTTCCTGCAACATGAATCCCTGGGAATCAGCAACCTTGGAGTGAGACATGCAGTGCACCCCCAAGAAGCACTAACACTGAGTTGAAGAAGTGAGGCTTTGTGCTCTACCTCTGGCTGGAACCTTGTGTACATCTCTCATGTGAGGTGTCAGCATCCAATTGCACCTTTCTGTGTCTAATGTGTGAATGGTGATAAGGCAGTGAATACTCATTAGAATGAAATTCATTTACAGCTGATCACATGGAAAAGATACCATTGCAATTATGTGGCACCTGCCCCGTGCCAGGTGTCCTTCTGACATCACACACTACTCATTCTACTCCTTGCTGCACATTCATTCCTATGGCCCCAAAAAGCACCTATTGGCCTAGATATGGGAGACAGCCCTAGCAGTCCTGACTTGACCCACATGTTTACTCTCCCGATTAATGGGCTCTGTCATCCTGCCATCCACAGGAGGCAGATGGGAGGAGATGGCCATGGTGCCCACTGCTGGCATGGCCTCAGCCACCAAACCAGGACTGAAGAGGCTGGGGAGCACATTTTGGGCCTGCCTCACAGTCAGCAAGAAACACTGTTGCCATACTGCTGATGGTGTTGTGGCCGTGATGTTTGGATACCACTGTCAGCCTCTCTGGGGCTCTGGTGGTACATCCAACCATTCATCCCCCTCCGTGAATCCAACCCAGTCACATGCCTGCATTACCTCTTCCTGCAGCAGAAGCTCTGCAGGCTGATAAGCACCTCCTGACAGCCATGTGGTAGTGGATGTCATTCCAGAGCTTGCACCAGCTCCTTCCTTCCTCCTGGTACCTGGTAACTGTAGAAGAACATGCTGAGACCTGGCAGCCCTCATCAACACAGGCTGCCACCCCCACAAACCAGCTTGGGGAAACAAAGATGAAAGTGCGAAGGAGCAGGCCTGGGTTTGGACACAATGAACAGCAAATACACAGTGTGTTGAAGCAGGGCAGGGGCTACTGTCCCCACCAGGCTCCGAGGAATGGTGCTGACATGGAGGCAGTTCTCAAACCTTATTGAGCACTTCATCTTAGCTGCCAAGGAATCAGACCCCAAAACCCACCTGGACACTTTTCGACCATCCCATCAGAGCATGGTTCTCAGCTGCACAGGTGAAGAAGATAGGCATGGAGAGGCCTAACAACCCATCTTTGGGTGCACAGAAAAGATGATCACACTCTAAGGTCCACAGTGTTCTCACGCATGGGGCCAGTGTTTGGCCCATACCTTAAGTAAAGGACCACCATCTCCCACCTAGCAGGACCAGGACCTCAGTTGTGAGGTATGTTCTGAGCTGAGCGGAATGAAGCAGTTCAGTGACAACTCACATTCTGAACCCGATTTGGCCGCCAACAAAGGACACCTTGGCTGGTCCTCCTAGTCGCATTTGTGGTCCCTCCATTTACTCAATCATGACTGTCCACACTGCTATCTCTGGTCCCATGTCCACAGGACAGTGAGAAGGCACTGGGAATTATGAGCCCTGCTCACTGAGGCTGTGACCTGTGGCCTCTTGGTAGCTCAGGACACTTCTGCCTGCCCTGGTACAGATATAGGCCTTGAATTTGTGAGAAGGCCCTGCAGAGGACAGGCTGTCACCTGTGATAGGTGTGGTGGCCACATTCCCTCAGGTCTCAGCTACACATTACATCATCAGACATTCCTGTGAGCCATCCTAAATGAGGTTCTAACACTCTGGGGCTGTTCTCACCAATGTCAGTTAAGGTGGACCCCATCCACTGGCAGCGGGAGCAAGATACCCACAGGCCCTAGACAGAAATGTGTCAAGGCTCTGGGATGAGGAAGTGGTCACATGCCCTGTAAGGAAACAGAAGACACAGAGTTTCGAGGGGAATATGGTCAGGCCCAGATACAGGCCTGGTGATAATTCCAGGGGTACACCTGCTCTTTAGAGCTTCCTCTGGCAGTGAGGTGGACTGAGTGCTCAGCTCTGGGGTAGGGGTAGTAGGAGAAATGAAAGAACTGGAGGGCACTGAGTACTTTGAATGTAAACTCACAATGAATGATACACAGAGTGTACCATAGGGTGAAAGGGGAAGGAAGGCTCCAAATCCTTCATTCAAATCCTTTAGGGGCAGACTTGTCACTTCTTGGCACCTGCCCAGCACCATCCAGCCATACTCTACCCAAACACACCACTGTTTAGGGGGCATGAAGCACAAATGTCACACTAGATGTACAAGTAAAAATTGCAATGTCTCTGTCAAACAGGTCAGGTTCTGATGCCAAACACAGAGTCAAGGTGCCACCAGATGATTGCAGAGACACTTCTGGCAGTCAGATCTCCTGGGACTTCAAATTCTGGGACTAAAAGATCACCTTGATGACCAGGACATCAAGGCTTCACAGGTTTACCATGACTTACCAATTAGTTTTGTGTGTTATTTGGCATAGGGTCACACAGGATCAACACTGAACTTGGACTTGAACATAGGGGAGTTTTGCCTCCTATTTCCAAGACAGTTAATGTTGATTTAGGGACAGTAGGTCACCCTGACTGAGCTCACATCCTGCTGGTGATGGTGGAGGCTGCCTCCACACCTCTCTCTGCATGCTGGTCCCCACTCAGGCTTACCTGCAGAAACCAGTGGGCAGCCTGCAGTTTTTCCTGTTGGACCAGGACACAGCACAAATCAAGAACACATCCACATTGTTGAGGAAGGCAGGCAGAGCAGCAACCAATGGTTGTCCCTGAGCAAGGCCATCTTTCATGCCATGGCACAGCCAGCCTGCCAGGGTCACCAGCTCTGCAGGGGGTTGGAAGCAGCCCTTGTGCTTCCTCATCAGGGTCAGGAAATGCTCAATCGTTCCTAACACAGAGATGATACTTCCTGTCTATCCACCTTCAAACCAAGTTTGTGATGTAGGTGTACCTGAGGCCAGGAACACCTGCACAGTAGAACAGTAAGATCTTACCTGAGAGAGGAGACCTTCATCACAAATACATAGATTTTCCTTGTGAACACCTCATTGTTTGCATCCTTAACCACAGGGCCTGTGTGCAAAGCACTGAACTCAGTGCTGTCTACAATCATCTACCTGGATTGAGCCTCCCCTCTCCCCTATACTCATCCACAGGACCACCCTGGTCTTCATAATTCTCCTCATCCCTTCTCCTCAAGGTGCCGAGAACTTTTCTCCCACTCCTGGTGTGACCTCTGTTTCACCAGATGTCCTGGGCTTCAGATGTGGTCCACCTGACTTCACATGCATGAACTATTTTCACAGCAGAGACACAGCTTCTGCCAACACCAGACCCCTAGAATGATAGACATGTTTTCTGAATCAATGCTCTTACTGCAGAGCACCCTTAAAAAGAAGGAGCTCCCCACCTGGGGACTGGGGCAACTTGCTGCTGTTGGATTTTCAGACAGAACATCTTACTCACTGCCACCTAACTCAATTCCAGGGAACACTCTCCTGAACGTGAGGTTGTGGACATGCTGTTCCAGAGGCAGGGACCTCAGCCTGCCTATGCTCCTTGACTGTGGATCTGGATTGCTCAGGTTCTCGCCTGCTGGAACCCAAGTGCCCTTTGATGCACAGCATTATGCATCTGTCCCTCACCTAAAAGTACTCCAGAGCTTCCAGAGAGCGGGACAGAGACCTCTCAGATCCCAGTGTCCTTCTTCACAGTACCAGCAGCTATGTGGGAGGACAGGGCTGGGTGCAGGTAGGATGAGACCCTTAAATTTGGAAAGAAAAGGTTTCTTGGACCATGCACAGAGGGAGTGTTGGGTGAAAGGAGATCAGAGGCCAATGGGTTGCTGGGCTCCCTGACTGCAGCAGACACTGTCCAATGCCCCTACCTTTCTTGGTGCAGTTCTCCAAGCTGTAGCTCAACATCTGTGCTCAGGAAGATTCTCCTTTCTGCACCACTAGTGACCTTCCAAGGATCCTACCAGGCCTACTCCTTACACCCAACCCAAGACTCCTGCCTGGATGCCCCCATGGTGCCCATCCTTTCCACATGTGGGCACCAGCCAGGCCTGGGAAGAGGTGCCAGACATGCAGAGCATGAAGAGCACGTTGTGTACCCTGCAAAGAATCCAAGTTGTGGCCAGTCCACATGGGGCTGGAGATGTGGGGCCTGAATGGGGCCTCAGGAAGGAGGAAGCTTGACCTGGTCAACCCCCTACCTTTGCCATGCTTCATTAGCCCTGTTCCCCTCCTGCAGGCCCTGGCAAGAGGATGCCTCTACCCAGACCTGAGGACTGTCCTGTGAGGGCTTCATCCTCCCTCCACTGTCTAAAAATGTATAATGCAGTGTCTTGGAATCTGTGAGGCTTGGGTGGCTGGAGCTGACCTAAAAGGGAGTCCAAGTCTGTTGGGCAGGAAATGTATGCAAGGCTCATGCAGAACCCATGGCCAGAGAGAGACAAGCACTGTGCACTCAGGAAGGATCTGAATGCAGTCCCTGTACCTTTGAAGAAATAATTAATACACCATGGTGCCAAGGAGTGGCCCCTTGAAGCCTGTTGTAATTAGGTTAGGATTTGTGTTGCTGTGATTTGGAATTCAAAGAAATGATGTGTTTGAGGACAGTGAGGGGTAGTGGCCCAACTGAAATTGTTGTAGGATATTTGGAGAGAGACATGAGACACACCAGGGATGGCTACAAGAAGCAGTGTTTATATGTGGCAGCCCTGGCTCAGTGGATTCTTATCCAAAGGCTGAACCTTTGGCACAGGGAGTAAAGTCTTGTATAATTTTGTTAGTTTCCTTTTACACACTAGTTCTCTGTCTCCTGTATGAGGTAACTGACATTCCTTGTTGAGCATTCTATTTCTATACTCAGACTAGCAGCAATGACCCAACTGAGATGTAGAATGATCACATTGATACTCATGGTGCCATCTTATCTTTTCTTTACTATGAGAAAATCCCTAACTAAAATGAGATATGGATAAATATGTTACTTAGTCACATAGTTATACCTTGAATACCCCTGGGAAATATAATTTCATGAATGGATGTTTGTATTCTTTTTGTTTCTCTTCATTTACTCTTTATAAAATTTTTTTCAGGTCTCCCATATTTAGACTTCTTTCCAAGGATGGAAAGAGAAAACAGAAAGAGTTGGAGTGAAGTAGATCAGTTCAATAACTTACCAGCTTATTTCTGGAGTCACCCTGACTTAGTGAAGAACAGGTGGAGAATCAGTATATGTAAATTTCTCATTCAGAAGGAAGATATTCCTGGGAAGCCATCATCAATTGGTTGCATTAACTATCAATAATGTAGAAGCTAAACCATCCAATTACCCACATTATTAAATTGGAATGAACTCAACATATTTTATTATTCTAATTCATTGATATGAAATCGGTTACTTTTTTTGTTTGCCATTTACTCAACATATAAAATATCCCTAGGCCAGAGGTTACTGATTATAAACATTTTGTTTGACCAACCCTTCCTGTCTCTGAACCCCTGTGAAAACAATTCCCAGAGACCCTGCGCTTTTGACTTCCCTTGATTGTGGCCTCCAAACGCTGCATTCAACTCCTGTTTTTAGTTGGTGGTGGGGATGGGGGAGGGAGTGTTGTGTTATTTATTCCTGCCCCAAATTCCAGGGCTCAGGGGATCTTCCTGCCTTCAGTACTGAGGTTATACTCAGCAGAGAAATGAAGAACAGGCTACAAATGTAACAAACAAACAGCATGTTTATTGCAAAGCAAAGATTACAAAGTAACAGGCTCCTGCCCAGAGCAGGGTAGTCAACAGGAAAATTACTGACTTGTTCTCTTCAGAGGCTTCTTCCTCTTTCTATCACCTCCCCCTCCACACTCCCCATATTGTCACTCACTGATACCCCCAAGCCCATGTTTTGTAGTCAGCTTGTTTGCTGCTGTGACTAAATAATCTGACCAGCACAATTATAGAGGAGGAAAGGCTTACTTGAGAGCTCACAGCTTCATAAAAGGCCAGCTCCATTCCTCAGGGCCCAAGGTGAACCTGCACATCATGGTGGAAGAGTGTGGCACAGGGAAGCAGCTTTCATCATCAGGAAGCAGAGAGAGCTCCACTCTCCAGATGCAAATATATACCCTATAGCCATGCCCCAATTCCCATCTGATCCAGCCACACCTTACCACATCCCATCAGGTATGAATTCACTGATTGGTTAAGACTCTCACAACCCAATAATTTCTCCTCTGAACCTTCCTGCATGTCTCACATGTGAGCATTTTGGGGACATCTCACATCCAACCATAACTCCATGCATATTGGTCTTTCTGTTGGATTCCCACTTCATGTACACAAGCACTGCTGTCAGCTAGGCAGTTGACCTTCTTGGCGAACCATCTTTACTCACTGTCTGGACCTGAACCTGCCCCTGACTTCTTCATTCACCATCCTGCCCTGGCTGCACCTGCAGTTCTAAATCTCCCTCACGTCCGCCCTTGAGCCAGCAACTGCCCAGACATGGCCTTGCACCCTGAGTGACTCCCATGGGCCTGGCAAGGAGCATCCAGGAGGGTGCCAAGGCATACTTATCACTGCACCTCAGCCTCCAGCTCACAAGTGGCTCCTTAGCCCTGCAAACTGAGTCATACCCATGGGCCTGTGGAGGTGCAGCTCCCTCTCTCTCTTTGGGGCTTGAGCTCTGAGGACATTGTTCAGGGAATTCTAGGGGAACAGGAGAAAAAGACTTAAAAAGTACAGAGTCAGGGAACAACAGGAGGCCTGCTGTTCCACTCGAGAGGAGTCATTCCTGCCTGGTTTGGCTTCTCTTCAGTTGTGGGAGCCAATCAGGTCCTTTGGACTGAATCCCTTCCTCCTGAGTTTTAGACTGATGAGGCAGTTTCCCAGGGCCCTTTCTTTCTCTCTGTGGCCCCTGGAACCCAGGGGAAGTAGAAGTGTCTCTGAGCGTGCCTCATGCCACAATCCCTACCCATTCCACTCCATTTTACCTATGATGACCCTACAGACCAGGGAAGCTCTTCTGGTACCCAGTGCCCATCTGGTTCACCCCTCCCCAGTGTCTGAGGGTATGGCCTGTTCAGTGGCCACACTGAAACAACATTCTCTTGGGTACATGGTATGCACTCATGGAGAGCTCTGGGAGGCTAGGTTTGGGTCCAGCTTCATAGGTGATGTGCCCAGCATCACACATCACTGGGGGAACCTCAAGGCTCTCAGAGACACCAGTCAGGATGAGGAGTCGTCCTGCAGGGGAGGTAGTGAGGGACCTAGGTGCAGCATGTAGCTTCTCAGGCAAGACTGGTCACTGCACTACCTGCAGCCATACAGTCCTTCCTCCAGACCTTCTGCAGGCACAACACTGCCTCAGCCGCCTTCTTCTTGTGCAGGTTCTGGTGCTGCTTGTGCTGAGTCCGCTGTTTTCTCCACCATGTGGGCTGAGTGCTTCTCCCACTGGTGTTGCTGCACCCAGGGTCTGTAGACCAAGACCCGTGACAGAGGTCCAGGTGAGGAACAGTGACAGAAAGAGCCTTGGGGCTGGCTAACAGAGAGTAAATTCCAGTGTGTGGAGCTCAAGCTGCAGGGCCTGTGTAGCTACATCCCTCCACAGTGTTCTATCAGACTGCCCAGGAGTAGTGGGGAGTGACCAGCTCCATTTCAGATGCAGCCTCTTGATTTATTTCATAAAATCTTAAGCCTGGGAAGAAAAATCTGTGGATAGAACATGTATCCCAATTTTGATCCAGGACATGTGGTTACAATTAAAGTAGGAAAAACACATTTGAGAAAATGAAGATCAGTGTGAGACTGTGCCTCAGTATCCCATGTGAAGTTGAGGAGGCCATGAATTTCCTCCATGAACCTGTTGTGTGTCTCCACTTGTGTGTGTTTGTTCTTTGTGGTCACTGAGTCCCTTCTATTCCAGTAAAGTCAGCAGTCCTTGATCCATGTGGCAGCATCGTTGGCCAGCCGTCCTCCCAGATGCCCAGGGCCATGTGAGCATCCATGTTTGGAGAGTTGTGGTGAGAACGAGATGACTGGATTGTTTCTGATCTGAGGGTCAGGAGGGTTGGACATGAATCACTGCTGCTATTGGCTCATAGACCTCCTGAGGCTGGGTTCCATGGTTGGTGAAGGGGGACAGTTGCATCCTGGATCAGATCTTACTCTGGGGATGGCGTGAAGCTCAGACCAGTTGGAGGTCAGAGTATGCACCTGAGAATCCTCATCCTTCCACAGCAGCTTTACTGAGGTCTCCAGCTCCTCTCAGGACCTGTACCCCAATGCACAGAGTACCACCAGCCTACACCGAGGACACAGTTAAGGAAGGCTCATCCTTGCAGTGAGCTCCCTAGGGCCCAATCCCAGCTCCCACTGACTTTGTTCCCATCCCTTTGCACAGGTTTCTTCTGCCCTTAGGATAGATGCTGTCTGAAATTCCATCTGGAGCACAGGGCCCCATCATTAGCTGTGGGGAAGGCATGCTTCCCAGGGAAATCTCAAAGCCTCCTGAATGTGGTGCAAGTGGCAGATCCACTGCCTTCAGAAGGTGGTATTGGAAGCAGGGAAGAACAGGGTGCAGTCCACAGTATGTGGTGAGCACAGGCAGAATACATGGTTCCTCCCTGAAATCTTGGCTCACAGGGCACAGCTACCCACACCTGGTCACAGAATACAAGTCCACCTGTGTCATTGCATGGGACTGCAAGAGAACACTAGGGACTTCTTGGAGGAGCCCAGACTACTCAGGTGTGACCACCCACTCCAGCCACAGGTAAGAATGTCCAGAGACCTGATTTAGAACTGCCACACAAAATGTGGAGACAATGCCCATAGACAGACTACTGCCTTTCTCTCTTTACGGAAGCAGGCAAGAAGAAGATGTGGGAACGTAGCTACATACATGTGTCACCATGGGTAGGCCACTACACCTCACTGAACCAGGCTATCCATGTTTTGAACTATAGACACTGCTGCTGCAGAGGCACACTGAGGACCTGTGGATGGTCAGTGCTAGTACCACTGTATTCCCTGACTGCATTTTGTCCTTGTGATAGCAGAGCCCGGGGACAGTAGCATAACATTAACCCTAACACTAACCCTCCTCTCTGTGGCACCAGCAGCCCAGTCCCTGAGAAGAGCCATGATAATACTGATTGTGTGGCCGTGGATTTCTAGCTAAGCTCCCAGAGCACCCTCCACAAGGTGCCTGGGGGGAAAGGACTTCAGGGAAATCAGCCCTCCACCTCATTCCCTGCAACACACATTGGCAACTTCTCTCTGCATAGCCTGCCATGACTGCAGAAGCCCAACTAGCTCAGGGTTATGGAGTCAGGGACAGTTGGAGCCCAAGGCTTCTGCATCTTGATCTGAGGAGTACTAATGAGGGGCGGGTATTCAGACACAAGGACCTAGAGAAGAATCCAGCAAGCTGTGACAGTACCAGAACCATTCCTCCCACTGCTCCACTGTTTGCCACCCACCTCCTGTCTACTCAGCATCAACTTCAGGGAATTGAACCCTTGGTTGTGAGGTGAGGGCCAACTCAGGTACTTTCTAGGTCACCCAAGTCCCCTGTGACACACTTCTTTCTTGATCTTTCCAGACAGCTGTGATTTCTATCAGCAAAGCCAGACCTCTACCATACTAGGGAGAGGTGTTTGCCAAAGTGCACCCTCAGTTACCACCCTCCAGTCCTGAATATTGAGTAAGGACAAGTCTAAAGGTCTTTTCTTTCAAACTGGAGAATGTCCTTGTTAACCCCTCACTTCCTGACTGCCCTTTCCCTACAATGACTGCCCTTCTACATCTGCACTTCCTTCAACCTTCCCTTCCTCGGTATCTGTCCATGCCCAAGATTGTTGGTCACCCTGACCAGTGGGCAGCAGGCAAGTACGACTTGCATCATGGAAAAAGAGACCAGCAGATGACCTCCTCAGTGTGCTTGCACAGTTTTGATTGCCAGGTACCCTTCTGCATGCAAAAGTAAATTCTTACCCTACTGACTTAACTGATCAGTCTGATTGTGTTTTATTTTCCACCTCCTCTGGTGACTAGGACCCACATGTTTGATATTTCCAACATGGTTCTAGACTCTGAACCAGGCTGCACACCCAATTTCTCTCTCTGCCTGAGCCCTCTTCTCTCATCCTTCAGTCCAAAAAGGATAAATTTTCCCTCTGGCTTTCAAGCAAGAACCTGCAGACCAGGTCAGCATGAAATCTTCATCCCAGTTGTTAGTGAGGTCAAACAGGGCTGCCAATGGAGGGACAGTTTACAATGGAGCTGGAGGGAAAAGGACAGAATCCCAGAAGTGCAGGAACAGCTGACACTCACCAAGTCCCTTCCAATTCATAATTGTGGTAGAACAACAGCAGCTACCATCACAAGGCAGCAGAAAGAGAGTCAGGAGGTAGAAACAGCCATGGAACGTACCTCAGAGCAAGGCTCCATACATAGGTTGGTTCAGACCTTTGGAATTGCCTATCTCTTGTCCCTGGGAGGTGTTCTTTTGCCAGTCCTTGAGGCCCCAACCCACTTATAGCATCAAAGTGCCAGCATTGTGGGCTGTGGGAGGGAGCATGTGAACGGAGCTAATGCAGGGCTGGGGACCAGGGACAGCAGAGCAGGTTGGGCATGCAGTGCAGTGGAGGTCTTCTGGTGCACTGAGACAGGTGAGGCCACACAGCAGATGCAGGCACACTGCCACAGGACTGTTGGAAGCTGAGCATGATGCAGGGTGGAGCAGAGGAAAGGAGTGACAAGTACAAGGAGTCATGTGTGTGGCACTGGGACCAGAGAACAGGCACAGCTATGGTCATGGATTGGGTTTACCCCAGGGTGTGTATCAGTGCCTCTCAGCTCTTCTCACCTCCATTGAGCCCAGCATCCCAGGTGCCACGCTAGACTTGGTTCACTTCTGCTTGCAAGGTCATCCAAGTTCATGCCTCAACTGAGGCTCTTCCTCTCAACTTATGAGGGAATCTTCTTTTTTCTCATTGAGTTCTTGACCAGCATGCTGCAGATGTGTCCAGATACTGATGCCCTCTATGCCCAAATGATGGCCCTGGTCCCAAGTTGCCATGAATATCCACCCATTTCCAGCAAGTCAGGAGGGGAAGGAAAGTGGTCTCAGGTCCTGAATGAAATCCAGGGGGTTGTGTTTTCCTGGTGACATATCACTTCGGCTAGGAGCATGCAGGGAATTGTAGACCATTACAAATGCTACCCTGAAAGTCTTGCTGACCTTATCACAGGAACTGAAAGTGGCATCCACACTCACTGGTTTCCATTGTGTGCGAGGCTGAGTGGTGATAGTGCATCACACATTCTGAAGAGGTTGTCACCTCAGAGTCCTCTCCCAGATGATACCAGGAAGACCAGTGTGACGTGGCAGGCTGAAGTCACTCTAACAGGAGTCAGATACTCTTCTTGGCTGGGAACAAGTGTGAGTCTTCTAATTCTCAGTCTGTTTCACTGATCCACAAATGGAAGTGTACCAATGGCTGACGGCTCAGGTCTCTTGTCAGCACAGAAAGGAGTCCTCTGACAACTTCCAGGATGGTGGTTTTGGGGCCAAAACACAGCTCCAACCATAGCAGGAGCAGTTAGCCCCAATGGAAGGCCGGTGCCCCCTCTGTCATTGCTTCCCACTCTTCCACTGTCCCAGAGTTGATGGCCAGGCTTGTGGTCAGTGCTGCTCCATGGCCTCCTGAACTTTCTCTCCAGCTCCAGGGATGGGATGGTGCTAAAGGGAGGAGATAATTGGGGCACCTGGAGTCCCAGAGAGCAGCCTTCCCAGCCAGCCACTGGCTTGTGCCCACGTCCAGCCTAGTGGTGGTCACCATCCACCCTCCAGTTCTCCAAGCTCACAGAGAAGAAGTAAGAAGGTATTGGCAGCAGGTGTTCTGGGCAGCCCAGAGTTCTCAGGGCCTGACAGTCTCCACCTGGGAGGGAAGCAAGCACAGTGTGCAGTGGGACTGTCTTGGCCTTAGACCCTTCCCCCTTCGTTCCCCCAGCATTTTCCTGGATTCTGTCTTCACTGCCATTCAGCTCTGCCATCCAGGTCCTCCCATTCTGGCACTAAACGGGTCGTGCTTTTATTCACAGTGCACATCAGTGCAAGGCCTTTCACCTTGGTGCCGCATGTCTTGTAACCAGCACAGGTGACAACACATAACATAGGTCACCATCACACTGCACAGATGGTAAGAGACCCAGCACATGCTAACCCTGAAGCTGGCAAGAGCATAGTCCACTTCTTGACTGAGAATATGGGTCTCCTTCCCACTTAGGATGGGCTAGATCAGTGTTAGTGCACACTGATGTCAGCATCTGACATTCATTGGGCCACCCCTATGGCCAGCTGGGTCAGCGGGTTCCTCAAAGATATCTCTACAATAAAGCAAGGACCCCTGCCTCAACCACAAGCTGGAACAGATAGTGGCATTCAGTCCCTGCAGCAGGCAGGGTGAAGGGCTCGACTGTGCTCCTCCCCTCTATGAGGCATTCACCATGCTCCCCACCTCTGTGAGTCATTGGTTATGCTAGTCTCCTCTGTGAGACTTTATCCACCCTCCCCTGCCTCTGTGTTATGGACATGCTCTCCCCATAGAATTCAATCCGCATTCTCCTCCAACCTGAGGCCTACTTGTGTTGCTCCTGTTCATGAAACATTCACCACCCTGCTCAACTCTATGACCCATTCATAATCCACCAACTCTCTATGACACTTTTGTCTTGCCCATCTCCTCTATGAAGCATTCACCATGTTCCTCCCCTCTGGGTTTAATTGGACTGCCCTCTATCTGCACATTCTGAGGTGGCAATGCTATAAAGCAGGCATTGCCCTACCTCATGCTGCACAGAGAAGAACATGCAAGAAAGTGGCTCTCAGGGCTTACCTCTCTTATAGGAAGAGATCAGGAGCCTGTGGTGGGGGCTGTGTCACCAAGAAGCTGCTCACCTCTACCAACCCAACACTTGAGCCTGGACCCTCATTTGGATACGTAGACTGGTGACTGCTGCTGGGTGAGCTGGTCAATCCTGCAAGTAAAGAAAGCCCACAGCCCACTGGTGGGAGCAGGATTGCTGTCCTTGTGTGGCATAAGACAGCCTCAATTGGGGAGGTAGGCACAGCATCTAGCCCAACATCCTGGGCCCTCTGAACCAGGCTCAGCACCCTTGATGTCTGCCTCCCATTCTGGAAGGATCTGCACCAACACTGACCCCAGTATCAGGCTTCCAGAAAACAAGTGAACTGCTCTCTGCTGACTTGTAGCTGAGTTTTGCATCCAGATTCTCCTCACCTAGTGCCAGATACTGAGTGGAGCACTGCTGTGTACACCCTTCCAACTCTGTGAAGATGTGCAGGCCTACAGGGGACACACCCTATAATGGTGACTGCACCCTCATGGCGACCCCCTCCTCATACGTGGCATTACCTGACTCGCTAACAGTTTACTCAGACCTCCTTGCACTGCTGCCCTCCCCTGAAACCTGGGAGGTATGTTTTTACCCAGCAACCAGTTATGTGTAACTCCATGGTTGGCCTGCTTATCTCCACCTCCTACTGTCAGGGATTGGTTAGTAGCAGTTCTGCGAATGTGATCAACTCGTGCTTGCCATATAGTCCTATGGAACTCTCCCCTGCATGAATCCCCCATGCCTTGTCAATTTTTAAGCTAATTAGCTCCCACCTAGCCCCCATCCTACATAAAACCTGTGTAACCTCCTCAATGAACGAGTTCCTGCTTCACCATGTGCGCTGACAGACCTCCTGGCTCTGGTGTGGTTCCTTAGCTGCCGACACTCATCACCTTGCTCGGCCCCGTATTCTCCTTTGGGCGGGCCCTAAGGAGATACATCGGACCTTGTTGCTCAACAGGGAGTAACACAGGCCTCCTTTGTTGGGTGCAAACATCCCAGCCACTGGCTACCTATGTTTCCATTTTCTATACTTACCTTTGGTCTCCCTGTGTTGAAACCTAACAATACCTCACCGTGCTGTTTGTCTCTCCAGATAACGTGTCCGAGAATATCTCAGCATTTGCTTCTCTAATGAATATTAGCTCTCATGGCTTGGTCAGCTCTGAGTGGACATAGGTGTGAGAGGGAAGGACTGGAGAAGGCAGGTTTCACTCTTCCCTGAGCACATGAGGCACGATAACCAGCGTTGATGTTGTGGCCTCAGATGTGGAACTCAGGTCCTGGAGAGGGCTTCTGGTTTTCTCTCTCCTGCCATGAATGTGACATGTTTACCTGGTGAGTAGCCACACAAGACCTGCCTGATATTTGGCTCTACTCCTGCTTTTTTATGTCCATTTGTTCATTAGTCTTTGGAGGGTACTCTGAGGGACAAGGAAACAAGAGGATATTCACAATCTATAGTCAGGAACAAGGGGCAAGCCCAACAGCCTCCATGTGCCTGACTGGGAACAGTACAGGTAGACACCCAGGGATTATGAGTCTTTAAGTTCTTTAAGCTGAAAGTTGTAACAGGAAGATGATTCAAAGTACAAAGCAGGATCCTCACTGTGACATTTCAAAATAGCAAGATGAGAAGGAACTGCAAAAGCTCCCTGCAGGAAAAGGCAGATCATCTGTCAAGAACTCAGCACCTTATTTTACCACACTGAGTGAAAAAAAAAGGAGGTAATATTTTCACTTCCCAGGGGGGGAAAAGCGTTCTCAGCTCAGAATTCTGCTGTACCAAAGGTTAATTAGGTGGAACAGTGGATTTCAGTCATTTTTAAGACCCGTGACAACTGAGATTATTTACTTTGCAGTCACTTTGTCTTCAAATCTAATTGAAGATGTTCTCTAGCAAAACAATGGAGGCAAGAAAGAAATAACAAGAGTGTTATCCAGGATGCACTGGTGACAACCAGCAAAGCAGGGAAGGGAGATCCAGAGTTGGAGATGCCACCCCACCATTCATTCAGTGGCATCGGGAAGTGGGGGGCTCATGCAGAGAATTCTGAGATGGGTGATTGAAACCCTGGGAGCATTATTGGGGGTGAAAAAATGCAGATTATACATGAAAATAAAGGCACATAGAACTCCAAGAAAACAAAAAGGTAAAGGGAAAAGATTACCTACAGAACACTAAGGAATGCAAGTGAACCCCAATGTCCTAAAATGTGGGACATAACAAACTGTGGGATTGATGGACAAAATGCCCATGTAAATGAAAACTCCAACAGAAATGAGAATAAGTACATTTATTCCCTGGGCTGTGACAGAAGGAGCTCTGAGTCCAAGGATGGAAAACTCCTCTGTGGTACAGGTGCTGGCAGGTAAGGCACCTGACTAGGGTGGAGCACAGCAGGGAGCTAAGCAGATCAGTTTCCCACATTCTGCCCCTCGAATGTTTCTGGTGCAGAAGCTCAAGGACTATAATAAAGGGACATACCTGCAGGGGTGGGATCATCAAGGGCAGCTGCAGCCATGGTAGCTTCATCAGGGCTCATCCCAGAGAATAGCCCATGTCCAAGTATGAGCTGCCCATAGTGGAAGCAGATTTCCTTGGAGGATGAGAGTTCAAGGCCCATCTGACCCGACTTGGCAGCAGCCAGAGAGGGATCCTGACTATCAATACTGGCAGCCAGAGTGCAGGGGCCAGGGCCAGGACCAGGGTTTATGGGAGTCAAGTGTGACAGGATTGTGGCCAAGCTACTTCTGGTACATCTCCCCACTCAACATAGGCCTGGAGGACACAGCAGAGGCTGCCCCAGGCTGGAGCAGCATTCTGGGAGAAGACTTCAGACAAGCTCATTGTGTGTCCCATCTCAGCTGTCCCTGCAGGATGTGACACACAGCACCCACCTCACTGCCTGCACTTTCCCCCGTAGTGCAAAGGTGAGGGCTGGTTGCTCCAGAGCCTTGTCCCAAGAGCACTCAGAGAAGACTGTCACTAAATTCTGAGATACCTACCAGTTTATCTAAATCTTTCTACAAATGATGGAAGACTGAAAACCAGTAGCAAGCATTTAAGAACTGAGTGGTCAGAGGAATCAGGAAGAAGCTGGTCATAGTGTAGTAAATGATACCAGTGAACACATGCTTTTCTATGCTGCTACTTTGTTTCAACTAAAGAGCCCGTTGTCATTTTGCAGTGCCCAGAGTGGCAGGAATGGGTGGTCACAGGCACCAGCCTTAGGCCATTCACCTGGATGGAGCTGGGCCAGGATACAGGCCCATCATGGGTAGTGTGAGGGGAGATGCTGAGATACTGGACACCAGCCCCACACTGAACAACCTGGGGTTCCCAGTGTCCTGATCCTGGCATCAGGTTCTTGCTCCCCGGGCAGTGAGCATGCAAGGCAGGGAGAGGGCTCAGCATTGCTGATGAGGAGTGGGGACTCTGGCTACTGCTGACTCAATGAAATAAGAAATTTACACCCAATGGGAAGTGAGACTGAGACAACTGTATCTCTAGGTGCAGGTGTCCATGCTTTTCCCTCCATATCTATTCCCCAATTCTCCTAAATACAGATGAATTCAGGCAGGGTGTGTCAGGCTATGGGAGCAAGCGTAGTGATAGAGGAACCTGCCACCTCCAGGTCCCTGCTGTGAGTTCCTTGCTGGTGGCAATCCACCTACCCTGCCTGAGGTCACACCTGTCTATGACCTGGACCCAGGGACAGCTCGGAATATCCATATCCACTCAACACTCTGGTCTGCACCTAAGGAAGGAAGGGGACTGAACAGGCAAGATGTCCCACAGCCTGAGGAGATGACAGTACATGGCAGCCACTGGTCTTGGTTTCCTATTGCCTTCAGGAAAGTCCTGGGACAGGGCCAAAATCCCCCATGATCTTAGAGAACTATGGAGACTCATTTCCTCACATCCTGCTGAAAGCTAATCAGAGGAGTAAAGGCTTAGTGGGCCTGCAAGTCAGCATTGAGCACATCCATTGTGACTGGAAGAGGAGCAGACCCTGGGCACCCTGGCATTCTGTCCTTGTCCCATGGTCTTACTTTGAGTTGAACCAAGTACTGGTAATCATGACCCCAACACACCCCAACCTGATACTTGGCTCATTTCTCAGATCTATTCACTGTTTCCTCCTTCTGGTCATTTGAAGTCCTGTCTCCAAACTGACACCTGAAGTCACAATCAAAGCCCCTCCTGGGCCCTACCATGTGAGCCTGGTTCTATCAGAATTCAGACCACAGTGGAAGAAGTTTGGAGCCATCATCTGTCCACTGAGGCCTGCACATGCAAGCAGTCAGCAGAGCAGTTGAGTCTGTCCTCAACAATAGGGAGTCCTGGTGTGACATCCCAGGCTTGATGCACACACTGGAGAGGGGATCTTTGGCACCATCCTGGTATTTGATAACCCAGCTGTACACTTGCTCAGTGGTCAAGCTCAACTCTGAAGCCAAACCCACCTTCCCCATAGCTTTGAATACTAGGATTGGGTTACAGGGGTGTACACAGCTGGCTGGAACAGATTGTGTCCACCAAGAAAGGTGTATGAACCCGGCTAAGCTCTCAAATGACATCAGAGCATAAAGCATGCTATGGTGCACTGGAGAGAGAGCTGTGTGGGGAGCATGGGCTGGGGAGGCAGAGCAGGGTCCCCATGGAGAGGACACATGGGCCTTACCTTCTAAGCTCACCACACCACAGCCAGAGGTGGGCCCTGCCTCCTGAGCCAACCCTGCACCCAGCCATCTGAATTCCAGAGCACCAAGATCAGGCCAGGAATATCCTGAGATTGTGGAAGACAAGGGTCTACAGATGGACCTGGTTAGGGCATTTCCTTGCATGGAAAAACTCCAGACTTAGGTTTCAAAAACCCCATCTCAGCTCTGGGAACCTCTGTAGATTACCCAGAGTGGGAAGTGGACCCATTCCATTTCAGAGACGTGAACCCTGGAGGGTCGAGTCAAGGAGATATGGCACCAGCAGCTGAGGAACATACCACTGGAGTGTCCTGGGGACATCTGAATATAGCATAAGACACCCAGGAGAAGGGGAAGGGAGGGTAAAGGTGGAGGTGCCACCTGGTGGAGGGAGTCACCAGGGAAAAGGGGAAGCCACCTGTTGGGCAGGGATGTACAGGGGGGAGTATGGGGTTGCCCCCATCAGGATGGGGTCAGACAAAGAGAGAGGAGCTGTTGCTGGGGAGAGTAGACTGTGGGGTGGGAGGAGCAACCTGGTTGGAGGTGGAGATACTGCTGGTAATGATAGCTGCTTGGTGGAGCAGTCTGTTGGTCAGGGGACATGCCTGGGCTTTGTGGGGAGCCCCTTGTACAGCTTGGGGATGTTGATGGGGTGATTTGGGACCTTTCTGGGATGCTGGTGGAGTCCCCTGGGGTGGGCTGTTTTCCTTACCTGCTGGATCTTGCTGGTTTGGGTGATCACACCTGAAGCAATTTCCTGTACCCATTGGCACAATTCCCTGGCCCAACAAATGTCTCTCTTGTAGGGTCTTCAGAGCAGAGGGAGAAGGGTATTGGGTCCCTGAATGAGGATAGTGAGGAGGGTGGATACAGTACAGGAACCTCCACATGCTCCCTGATCAGGACATGATTCTCTGAGGAAGTCAACACTCACTTCCCTGAAACCCCATTCATTGTCCTACTCCTAGGAAACACCTCTTCTGTCCACTGCCTCTCCCACAGGAATGAATGCAAAACACTGCAAGCAGTCTAACTCAGGAGGCCCACTGGGCTGTGCTCTGTGGGGCATCTCAGTCTACCTCACCCCTCTAAGTGCACCTCGCCTGCACTGCTCATCACAGGCCTCTTCAGGTCCTGACCCCCACCCCACATACACATTCTGTGCAATGCTTTGTACAGAGGCAATGCTTGTCCTGATTGTGGCCTCCAAAGCAGAAGCCCTCTCTCTCCCATGCCTCCCCTTGCTGCCCTACAATTACAATTGGCCCTTGCTTCTCCTCTCAAGTCCAGCACATCTCACCAGGACAACTCTCCTCTGTTGGCCTGGTCCTCATATCTCTGAGATGGCATATCTGTCTCACCTAACACCACAAACACGTCTAGAAAAGCCCTGTGGGACACAGTGGTCCCCACCACCCTGCCTCCCTGAAACACATTCCCTGCTCTCCAGGGATACAGGCCAGTGAGCTGGTGAACACTGCAACCTGTCTACCTTCCCTTCACCTCCCACTGCTGTACTTGGTGGCTTGATCCTATTGCAGCCAGATTGCTCCCCACTGATGACAGCTCATCCATGCCCTTCTTTCCCTCAAACCCAAATTCACCTCCCAGCCTACTGCTTCTCTGCCCTGTGGACTCCTGGAATCTTCCGCACTTACCTCACTGCTACTGTCCCTTCTCTGGGCTTCAAAGCCTCAGAGCTCCGTCTTCTGAACCAGGAAGGGGACAAGTGCAGGCTCAGACCTCGTCTATGCTCCCTGAGTGGTTTAAGTACCACTCACAAGTTGACCAAGGGACACAGGGCTGGAACTGCTGATGCTGGGAGAGGATTGAGGATGGAGCCAGACTGGTGGCTCTATCACTGCTGTGACTGAACTTCTTTCTAAGGGAAATGTGCCAAACACAGAGCCACCTGTCTGTGGTACACTCAGCATCCAGACACTCCTCACAGCTCACCAACCCCAATACCCCATGCAGGATTCTGACTCCCTTGCAGTCCTGTGCACCCTGGAGAGCATATCAACATGCTCCTGGGTGTTCACACTCAGCCTGGCACAATGTCATCTCACATCAACCAGTCTGCAAAACCTCAACATCTGCCCATGACCTTCCTTCTTCCCAGGCATCTGGAATCCTGGAACACAACTTGTCACCAAGCATCCCCACCTCAACAATCCTCTGGTTCACCAGCAAAGTGAAAACAGAGCCCAGATTCTCCTGTCCACTGCCCACTTTCTTCCACTGTATTCCTCCTGGGGCACGTGATAGAAGGGAGAGCAAATCCAACCACTGCCTGTTTGTACCTTGTCCAGTATTGTCACACGCTCTGCTCCTGTAGATGGTTCTTACGTGCTCCAGAGCAACAAGTTACCCTCATCCCCTGGTCTTTGACTTGACCCTCTGCCTGGACACCTCCTTCTGTGGTCAGTGCTTCATCCTGTTCAGGACTCTTCCAAGCCTTGTAAAGACCCACACTAGCTACCCTTCTAAACAACTGCTTGTCTCACATCAAAGACCTAAACTGTCCTGATCCTCTGTTGAAACTGTTCTTGCACAGACTGTCTACCAGCCATTCCCCATGGATTGTGACCAGCACCAGGGAAAATGGGCTGTCCACAGCCGGCATCTCTAAACACCAGAGGAAGAAGGCAAATGTCACGTCCCCAAACACACAGAGATGTCCACAGCAGCTGGGGCCCACGTCTCTGACTGGTGAGTCATGCCCTGGCAGGCAATGAGCATCTAGAGGACCTACTAGCATCTGAGACCTGAGCCCATGAACTGAGGAAGAGGTGGGGAATCAGTATCTGTAAATTTCTCACTCAGAAGGAAAACTTCCTGGCAAGCCGCCACCAGACAACTGGTTGCATTAATTACCAGTGAATTTAGAAGATACACCATCCAATTACCCACATTATTAAATTGGAATGGACTCAACACATTTTATTTTTCTACTTCATTGATATAAATTCTGTTACTTTTTTGGTTGCCATTTACTCAACATATAAAATATCCCTAGGCCAGAGGTTAACTATTAAATACATTTTGTTAGACCCACCCATCCTGTCTCTGAGCCCATGTGAAAACACTTCCCAGAGGCCCTGCCCCTTTGACTTCCCTTGATTGTGGCCTCCAAACCTTGCATTCAACTCCTGTTTTTAGGTGGTGGTTGGGGGTGGGAGTGTTGGGTTATTTTTTCTGGCCCGAAATTCCAGGACTCAAGGGATCTTCCTGCCTTTGGTACTGAGGGTACACTCAGCAGAGAAATGAAGAACAGGTTACAAATGTAACAAACAAGCAGCATGTTTATTGCAAAGCAAAGATTACAAAGTAACAGACTCCTGCCCAGAGCAGGGTAGTCAACAGGAAAATTACTGACTTGTTCTCTTCAGAGGCTTCTTCCTCTTTCTATCACCTCCCCCTCCACACTCCCCATATTGTCACTCACTGATACTCCAAAGCCCATGTTTTGTAGTCAGCTTGTTTGCTGCTGTGACTAAGTAATCTGACCAGCACAATTATAGAGGAGGAAAGGCTTACTTGAGAGCTCACAGCTTCATAAAAGGCCAGCTCCATTCCTCAGAGCCCAGGGTGAGGCTGCACATCATGGTGGAAGAGTGTGGCACAGGGAAGCAGCTTGCATCATCAGGAAACAGAGAGAGACTCCACTATCCAGATGCAAAATATATACCCTATAGCCATGCCCCAATTCCCATCTGATCCAGGCACACCTTACCACATCCCATCAGGTATGAATTCACTGATTGGTTAAGACTCTCACAACCCAATAATTTCTCCTCTGAACCTTCCTGCATGTCTCACATGTGAGCATTTTGGGGACATCTCACATCCAACCATAACTCCATGCATCTTGGTCTTGTTGAGAGCAGGGTGGTATCTGTGCTGCTAACTGTCTCAAGGACAAACAGGACTGCTGGGCCCCTGTGCTTACCAAGGTTGTTAAGAGATATTTGTCCGAGGAATGTGCAGTTGCCTGGAGACCTTATCCATCAAGGACGAGAGCAGGGCCTAGCCCCGACTCAGCTCCTGAATAGTTCACCCCTTCCCTCCTCCCTTCTTCCTCTAGGACCGTCCAGTTCTGGCCGGACCCAATGAAAATCAAATAGATTGACCGGACCCAACCAGGGGAGGTTTAGCTGTTCGAATGTTAGCCAATTAGAAGAACACTGTAAAACTGCTTGCTTTTCCTTATAAAAACCCTGCTGACGAGGGCTCGGGGCCTCTCCTAGCGTCGTTGATTAAGGACGCAGAGGACCAGGTTCGAACTCGCTAATAAATGACTCTTTGCTGCTTGCATTGATCATGGTCTCTGGTGGTCCTTGTGGGGTCTCAAGCCTTTGGGCACAACATATGGGGGCTCGTCCGGGATCCCCAAGCCCACCCAGACACCTGATCATAGAGTCATAAGTGACATCTTCCACCGGTGAGTAAGGCATTGCCGTGTGTTTTCTGGTCTGAATTGCCTGCAGGTTCTGGTTCTGGGCTGGCACAGTCCTGGCGGACGCACTATAGAACCCCAGCAGGGTCTCGGGAGACGTCCCCTCGACCCATCTGGTGACATTTGTCACATCTGAGCAGCTGGTGCTGCATTCTGGCGATTCGTCACATCTGGTGACATTCTTCTCACTTCTGAGCAGCTTGTACTGCATTCTGAGCAGTTTGTGCTGCATTCTGGGTGAATTTGTCACTTCTGAGCAGCTTGTGCTGCATTCTGAGCAGTTTGCGCTGCAATCTGGGTGAATTTGTCACTTCTGAGCAGCTTGTGCTGCATTCTGAGCAGTTTGTGCTGCAATCTGGGTGAATTTGTCACTTCTGAGCAGCTTGTGCTGCATTCTGAGCAGTTTGTGCTGCATTCTGGGTGAATTTGTCACTTCTGAGCAGCTTGTGCTGCATTCTGAGCAGTTTGTGCTGCATTCTGGGTGAATTTGTCACTTCTGAGCAGCTTGTGCTGCATTCTGAGCAGTTTGTGCTGCATTCTGGGTGAATTTGTCACTTCTGAGCAGAGTCTGCGCTGCTTCTGAGCAGCTTCAGTATTGCATTCGGACGACTGGCCGCATCTGGTTAACTCTTTGTCCCATTTGGGCTTTGTGTGGCACCTGGGAAACTACAAAATACCAGCTAGCCAATTTTTGATTTAGCATGCTATGTGTCTGTCTGTTGTGTATTGTACTATATGGTCTTTACTCTTGCCTTCTATTAAATTCTTCATTGTGTTAATCCAATCTTAGGCTTAGGGATACTCATTGCAGGGTACTTTGCAGTCCTTCTCCTTGTTCCTGAGAGATTTATTTACTCCAATCCCCCTAGGCAGAGAGCTCAGCAGCTCCATTCCTCAAAAGTAGTAAGAAATAATGTTTTGTGATTTTCTGCATTCAAACCTAACCTGATTTCTCAACCAGAAAAAAAAGAAAGGGTTAAAAAAGTCCTGGGTGATCCTCCCTCCCCCCTGCCTGGCCTTGCTGAAGCCTGCATTGGAATGTAGACTGCAGCAGTCTCAGCGGGAAAGGGGGGTAACCTGAAGATAAGAAAAAGAAAACAAAAGGGTGTCTGTTTTAAACTTCTGGGTTGCTACACAGAACTAATTCATTTTCCAGGATTCTTGTTTTGTTTTGTTTTTCTTTAATGCTGTATTTTTGAGCTCATAATTTTGATCTTGCATACCTAGGTTAATGATTTTTTTTTTCTTTTTGATCAGTTCTATTTTTTATTCAACTAAAGTTTTTGAACATCTGTTACATTGCAATGGAGATTCACCTATAAAGTTACAAGGCCTTTGATTTTGTGTTATTTGTATGTTGTACTGTCTGGTGTCATGTCTTATCTGCATCAAAACTGAGCGCTCCTAAAATTAAAATTTAAAAATGGATCCAAATACTTTTATTCACGTGATTTAAAAAGGTTCAATTTAAATTGGGTAAACTAATAAAAGTAAAATATCTTTAGAAATAACTTGCAAGTCTCCAGGTGGTCAAACTAATGAAATGTTGATGTTAAACAATGTCTAATATCATTTGTTTCTAAGACTTTTCTTCAACAGGAAAGAGACAGCAAATACTGTTCAGGACACTTGACTGCTTTCTTGGTTTTTACAGAATAAGTAAATTAGAGTTAACATGTATGGGATTACTCAAATGTGTTTGTTGGTGACATTTGATTAATTTGCAAAATTAAAATGCTCATTGTTAAATAACATCAGGTACTCTTAACTCCTCAAATTCCATGGGGTATCATACTTAAACATTATTGGTGTTTTCATAGGTTGGTAAATTAAAAAGAGTTTAAAATTGCTTTGTGTCATTACTAAAAACAAGGTTATTAAGAGTTATGTTCTAACAGATAAAACCTCAACTCGGAGGGTGAGCGTTCCATCTGCTCCCTTACCACTTCCCCCTGCTCCCCCTCCAGTTCTGCAAAGCTCCAAGGAGCTCTTAGACTTGGATTTAGAGCTACCATCTCCCCTTTCACTGTGTTTCAGTTAGAGTTGTTTCAGAATGTGAACAGAAAGGGGTCAACAGGTAGGAAAGAAAGAATAAAAGGTTCTGGGTTTGGAAAGATATTTAATAAAAAGGAAAAAAAATGTTTCTGGGTAAGAAAGTGCCTATGTGATGGAATACATGAGGGTCTAAGTAAGTGCTAAGAAAGTCTGTGTGTAAGTATAGGGCAAGTTTCAACAAGTCTGTGTGTAACTAAGTTGGTTGTGTGTATGTGAGACAGCTAAAGCTATTTAAGATTTTTCCTAAGGTGAAATACTAATGTTCTGATGTAAGCCAAAGTTTAAAATATATGGTAAAATAACAAGGATTTCTTAGAAACACTAATTTACTCTTAACTTTGTGTCTATTAAGTTTTATTTTTTAAAACAATTAGTCTTAAAAATTGGGGTTTATACAATTATGGTTAAACAACTGTTAAGAGTATTGTACTATGTTACAGAGTCTAAATTTTTCTTTAAAAACTGAATTTAGTAAGATTAAAGTGTCAAAGTAACTTTGAAATGGTCACTCCTTGTATATTAAATGTATTCATATTTTCCAGGTATACAAGTTTTTAAAGCAGGAAATTTGTCAAGCTGCTATTCTCCAGAATAAACTTGTCTGTACTGGTAATATTAAACTTAAAGAGTAAATTTTATTGGGGATTTATTTCTATCATTTAATGTTCTATTATGGGACATATTATCAGTAAGGTATATGTAAAATTGGTTACTTATTTCACTGAGATAAAAATTTAAATGTAAATGTATATCTAAGGGTTAGTGACAGCCTGATTTGTTTAAAGGTTCATATTGTAGAAGGTGAAAGCACTTTGCTACACAAAAGAAAAGTTAAAAGCTCTCTCAGCCTTTCTTTGATTGATTCCTGTTCTGGATATAATGTTAGACTGTGTTAACTAATATTCATAGGGACTCAGAAATCAATATATGTAAACTTCTTAAAATGACATTTAAGAAAGAGTATAATGCACAATAGCAAAAATGGGACAACAATGACTGAGATTGGGGTCCCTGACTTCATGACTGTAGCATGCCTGGTGCCTGGGACTGTTCCTGTGTAGGAGCACAAGATGCCTAACTGCTGTGGCAGTAGCCTCCCTGGGGAGGCTCTGTACAGGAGTCCTATCAGCTCTTACATTGATATCAGGCACACAGTTCTTGGGCAGAAAGAAATTGTTTTGCTAGATAACCAGTGTTTCATCAGTTTCCTTCTCTAGTTCCTGCCCACCTTACAGTAACTTTGGACAGTGGACTTCTTTGAGAGCTACACAGAGTTCCTAACATTGCACTTTGCAGTTGTGGGAAAAAGTTATGTAGATGGTCTAGTCTCTGTAACTCTCCTGAAAACAAATAATAATGCTTACATAGTCTTTAACTTAATAATAAGACATGTATAAATGTTGCTAACATAACTCTTTAGATCTGCATTTCCATCAGAGAACAGAGTTCCATCTGATCTCAGTTTAATCTTCAAAATCTGTGTTTATAAAACTTTATTTTCTAATACTCCTTTGACCCTCACTGAACTTGAAAATTTGGTCATGCTGGTCATGACAAAAGGGGCAAAAATTAGTTTTAGGATTAGAACATTTTACTTAAGACTTGTGAAGAGCCCTGCCTTACCTGAGATAAGGCTCTGCCTCACCCTGCTACATGTTAGAATGACTCCAAAGTAAGCCAGACTTTAACTCATTTAAAGTTGTGCTCAAAAGTTTGATGTTTGTTGTAAAGATTACTGTGATCTCAAACAGGGTATATAATGTAGAACTCAGCCAAAATTCAAGATAACTATTATACAAGCTAAATATGTTTTTACTCTTGCTAATTCCATTTTGTAAAACTGTTGCCTGTTACTATTTTGCAGAAGTAGCTGCTTCCAGAACATACAACCTAGGTAACTTGTGATAATAGGCCATCACCTTCAAAACAGATAGTATGTGGTAGTACTTTAATAAAAGGGTAAATGACTGTAAAGTTATGGACATTAAAGTTAAAGCCCAGTACTCTTACTGTATGACTGGTGAGACTGGCTTGCTGGATGATTAAGATCAAACTTAGAAATTGAAATTAAATACAGAGGCCAAGAAAAAAAAAAAAAAAAAAAACCAGTATCTTGCCCTCAAAGTCAGCCTGAACCCAGGGAATAAGAGGACTTCTCTAAGGAGCGCTGCTGCAACTCTGGGTCACACAACCTCCTGATCAAGGAGATTGTTGAGACTAGAGGATGAGAATCGCTCAGTGCATCTGCTGCAGAGGAGGGTCATGGAAAAAGGGAGACACCCCTAATGCTTTCAAGGAAAGCCACCTCATCGAGAAGACCCTGCCTAACCAATGGCACTAATGGAGCTAAGAAGCTGCTCTTAAGTTCTCTATGAGTGGCCCCTGTGGAAACTCAGCTGACTCTTTAACAAGACAGGAACCAGGTCAATTTGACCAGCTTGGTCTTGGACACCCAGCAAAACAGTTAAAACCAAAATATAGCCATTCTTGGGCATTTAAAAGAAATAATAGTTAAAAGTAACTTAAGATGTACACTTGTGTTAACCCACTAAAATTAAGAGTGGAAGCTACAAAAGAAAGATTCTTAGGCAAATGTGCCTGATAACTATCAAGGGAAACTGCCAGAGTCAGAAGTTTTTAGTCAGTTTAAGGCCTACAGACCTTCCTAAGCTATACAGGTAGACTTGATCTATGTTTGCTCGTATGATTACCTAGCCCTAAGTAACAGAAGTATAGAGATCTCTACTAAACACAGGTTATACCAATAAGGGATATTTTACAAAAATCAGATGACATTAAGTAGCTTAACTATATTTTCTGGGGACCTCAATGACATTAAGAGTTAAATATTGTGTTTACATTCCTGATAATTTGTACAATGTTAAAGTCCCCAAATAAAGACCTTGTCCTCTCCAGCCTTTGCTAGGCCTAGTTATGGGAACAATTTCTCAGTTCTTCCACCTCCTGGTGAGAGATTGACTTCTGTCATTTTCATGATACTCAGTGGCAAGTTTCAGATGCTGCAACATTTACTTTGTACTAATCTCATTTCAGTACTCATGTCTTTTTGTTCTTCTATCATAGAAGCACCCACCCCCAGATGAGTTTACAGCCTGCTCTTCCCCAACCAGACTTCTACCTTGGACCCCTCAGTTGACCCGATTTTAAAAAGGGAACTCCAAACTGCTTGCTCCACGCTACCCACTTCCAGCTCGAAGAAGTCAGATTGGTCATCGCCCATTTTCCCTACAGCAGTGAAGGAGTTCCTAGTATTAGAGGGGTAAATGAAGTCAGAATAAGGACAGGTAGTTAGTGTAGAAATAGGGAATCGGGTCAATTTGAGGAAATGAAGCCATGAAGCCATCTGCCTTTGGAAGTTGGAGACTGCCCCTGGAAGAATAAAATGTCAAGGATCTCCGGAGCTCATTAATTACCAAATTTACCTGACTTTAAAGACTGTAAGCAAGGAGGTCTATGTGCAGCTCTGGGAGAAAAATGTTGGTTTTACGCTAATCATTCTGGAGTAGTGAGGGAATCCATGGCAAAAGTCAGAGAAGGACTAACAAACAGAAAGAAAAAATGGGAAGCTAGTCAGAACTGGTTTGAATCCTGGTTCAATTTTTCCCCTTGGTTAACTACTCTGGTGTCCACTACAGTGGGACCCCTAATATTGTTGTTACTAGCTTTAACTATAGGACCTTGTATCATCAATAAGTTAATTGCTTTTGTTAAAGATAAAATAAATACAGTACAGCTAATGGTGCTAAAGGCCCAATATCAGCCCATTAAGCAGCAAGAATTAGAACAGTAGAGACCCAAGATTGGCTCTCTAAATGTTCTTGGAAAGGGGGGATGTTGAGAGCAGGGTGGTATCTGTGCTGCTAACTGTCTCAAGGACAAACAGGACTGCTGGGCCCCTGTGCTTACCAAGGTTGTTAAGAGATATTTGTCCGAGGAATGTGCAGTTGCCTGGAGACCTTATCCGTCAAGGACGAGAGCAGGGCCTAGCCCCGACTCAGCTCCTGAATAGTTCACCCCTTCCCTCCTCCCTTCTTCCTCTAGGACCGTCCAGTTCTGGCCGGACCCAATGAAAATCAAATAGATTGACCGGACCCAACCAGGGGAGGTTTAGCTGTTCGAATGTTAGCCAATTAGAAGAACACTGTAAAACTGCTTGCTTTTCCTTATAAAAACCCTGCTGACGAGGGCTCGGGGCCTCTCCTAGCGTCGTTGATTAAGGACGCAGAGGACCAGGTTCGAACTCGCTAATAAATGACTCTTTGCTGCTTGCATTGATCGTGGTCTCTGGTGGTCCTTGTGGGGTCTCAAGCCTTTGGGCACAACAGTCTCTCTGTTGGATTCCCACTTCATGTGCACAACAACTTCTGTCAGCTAGGCAGTTGACCTTCTTGGTGAACCATCTTTACTCTTGCTGTCTGGACCTGAACCTGCCCCTGCCTTCATCCTTTCCCATCCTGCCCTGCCTGCACATGCTGTTATAAATTTCCCTCATGTCCACCCTTGAGCCAGCAGCTGCCCAGAGACGGCCTTGCACCCTGAGTCACTCCCATGTACCTGGCAAGGAGCATCCAGGAGGGTGCCAAGGCACACTTATCACTGCACCACAGCCTCCAGCTCACAAGTTTCTCATTAGTCCTGCAAACTGAGTCATACCCATGGGCCTGTGGAGGTGCAGCTCCCTTTCTCTCTCTGGGGCTTGAGCTCTTAGGACATTATTCAGGGAATTCTGGGGAACAGGAGAAAAAGACTTAAGAAGGGTGGAAGCAGTGAACACCATGAGGCCTGCTGTTCCACCCAGAGGAGCCATTTCTGCCTGTCTTGGTTCTCTCCAGTTGTGGGAGCCAATCAGGTCCTTTGGAATGAATCCCTTTCCGATGAGCTTGAACTGATCAGCCAGTTGTTGAGGGCTCTTTTTGTTATGTCTGAGGCCCCTGGACCCAGGGGAAACAGGGGTGTCTATGACAGTGCCTCATGCCATGATCCCTACCCCTTCCACTCCAGTCTACCTATGATGACCCTGCAGACCAGGGAAACTCTCTTGGTACCTGGATGCCCATCTGATTCACCCGTCCCCAGTATCTGAGGGTGTGGCCTGTTCAGTGACCACACTGAAACAACATTCTCTTGGGCACATGGTATGCACTCATGGAGAGCTCTGGGGAGACTAGGACTGGGTCCAGCTTACTTGGGGATGTGCCCAGCATCACACATCACTGGGGGAACTTCGAGCCCCTCAGAGACACCAGTCAGGATGAAGAGGTGTCCTGCAGGGGAGATGATGAGGGACCTAGGTGTAGTGTGTAGTTTCTCAGGCAAGACTGTCCACTCCACTTCCTCCAGATCTTGTGCAGGAACCACTCTGCCTCAGCTGCCTTCTTCTTGTGCAGGTTCTGGTGCTGCTTGTACTGAGTCTGATGTTTTCTCCACCATGTGGGCAGAGCGCTTCTCCCACTAGTGTGGCTGCACCCAGGGCTTCCCCTTGTGTTTCAGGGCCTCTAACTGCAGGCTTGCATTGATGCACATCAACACACAGTCCACCTTGCTGAGTATCTTGGTCTCCAGATCATGGACCTGCCCTGCATCCTGCTCCCCATGCAGCTCTTCCAGTGGGCCTTGCTGTGACTGCTGGCACTCCAGTCCCTGCAGGCAGTTCTGGAGAGTCACTGGCATGAAGTTTTCCTTCGTTTTCTGCTGCTTCCCTTTCTTGCACTGGGCCTTGCTGGCAGGTGCCACCTCACACACCTCCACCTTAATGAAGATGAGAACCAACTCCCATTTCTCCATGCAGGCCACCTCCAGGGTCTCAGTGAGACTCTGTGGTTGAAGCTGCTACAGTGAGCACCAACACCCAAGCTTCCTGGATCTGCTGATCAGGTTAGTCATGGAGCTTGGGCACCATTCCACAAGCACATTCATTTCTTCCAGACTAGGGATTGTGCACTGACCTGGGGTCCTGAATTGAGTTAAAGAAAAGGAAGGACCCTTTGAGGGAGGTGCCATCACTGAGGATGTGCTGATAGTTCATGGGGTCCAAAGTGTCCACAGAGGCAGTCAAAGGCCACTCACCTTATGAAAGTTGGCTCCCAGGTTCCTGGACTCAGCAGATATTCCTGCATCCTGTGTGTCCCTTGGGGAGTACTTGCAGGCTTCAGGGAAGAAAGTTGTAACAAAGGATGTCAGATTCATGTGGCCCAAGCTGCTACTGCATGAACATTCCCATGAACTTCACTGTCACTCTGGGTCTTATGAGTCCTTCAGAGGTCATGTTCTGGTTCTCCAGCACAGGGTTCAATTTGACAAATACTTCCCAGCTCAAAGAGAGCTTGGAATTCCTTCCTAGGCATAGAAATTTCCCCATATGGTGTCTATAGAGCCCCCTTGACTTCAGTCTTTTTTTATTCACCTCCCTTTCACCGTACCTTCCTGGACACCTACCTGGCAATGCCAGCTTGTACCTGTGCAGCCCCCACAAGCCACACTGAAAATGTGGACACTGGTTTATATATGTGGGTTTTATATTCCCAATTTTAGGTGAGCTCTGGAGGGCAGGAGCATGTTCTCAAGCAACTCTGCTTCAGTCCAAGGCCAGGACACTGCCTCTGCTCCAAACCAGATGCCAGGACCCTGCCGCTGAATCATCTCTGCCTCTGAGCATGCTGTTTATGTCTCCTTACTTTGGGCATTATATGAAAGGAAGATGCAGCTCTGACCTGCCCAACTTTCTAATCACCTAATGGATGCAAGAAGATTGTGCAGGTTCTGGGGTGCAGTGACAATGGGAGGGACTGAGATTGTCCCTACATCAACCAGATGAGGGGCACTCAGGGTAAACCAGTTACAGTGGAAGGAAGGACCTCAATGTCATCAGGCTTCAACAGCAGAGATGCCAATGTGCCTTAGAAAATAAATATCCTTAATTTCATTTCATATTATTTTTCAGCAGTCTGTTTATACCTCTAGGTTTGGCTGAAATTTGTACTGAGGAAGATTTCCTTCTAAGTATTTGGGTTGATTTTTAAGTGAATAAAATGCTATGGTTTAGGACAAAATGAAGCCTCTGACACACTGTACTGTGGTTAGCCAGGAGGGTTCATCTCCCTCAATGAAGAGGGACTTCTCCAAGAAACAGCTAGGTGGCACAGGAGGCCTGCATCCCAAAGGTCAGTGACCACAGGTGGCTTAAAGTCTGCTTGGGCCTGGGTGGTGAGGGCCCACAAACTGTAAGGACTCTGTGCTACCTCCCTCTCCCCTGGCCTGAGCTGGGCTTGACAGTGACCTTGGTGACAGTGGCTGCTGTCCACTACTTGGTAGGCTCTGTGGTGGGGCATGGTGGCAGCAAAAGAGACTGATCTATCCTTCTTCCTGGCCACAGGGTCCTGGGAAGTGCAGCTTTGTTGAGGTGTTTCTTGTGGGGATGGCACAGGGTGGTCATGGCTTTTTTTCCTGGAGCTGCTGCTGCCCCAGTGCTGTGACTTTCACCCATCATGGATGTCTTAGGGATCTGGAAGACTGAGAGTGGTGTTTTTATGTGGCATGAAGATGTATGGATCCTCACTGTCTGTCTCCGAGCCTGTGGGACTGCCTGTGGTGTGACGCCTGGAGGCCATGTGCTATGGGAAACTGTAGCTGCGACCTCTGAACACTGGGCTGTGCTGGAGTTGTGCAGGAAGCTGGAGTTGTGGAAGCCCTGTGCATTGCTCTAAAGTCTACCTGGGACCTGCATTTCCTCGTTGTGACTTTCATTCAACCTAGGATACAACTCAAAACCTGAATGTAAGCTAGGGTTGGGGCTCAGTGCTCACCTAGCATGTGATAGGCAGTGGGTTCAATCATCAGCACCACATAAAATAAATGAATAAAATAAAGGTACTGTGTCCATCTATGACTCTTAAATATTAAAAATAATAAAAAAAAAACATGCTGGACGTCTCTCCAGAACTGGACTCTAGTGCATCTGCAACATGTACACTCACCCAGTATTGGCTTCAGGCTCCAACACCCCATGTGCCTTTGCTCAGCTGGGTCAGTCTTCCCTGCACCCCAGAAGGTTTCTGCATGCCTCTTACACTACACGATTGCTCAGCGGTGTCCATCTTCCATACACCCTAGCTTTCTTGCCCAACCCGGCTTACTGCCTGCTTTGACTTTTCGTCAGTCTTCCCTGCACCTCAGCAAGATTCTCCCTGCCCCTCACACTGCCTGCATATTCTATGTGAGTCAGACTTCCCTGCAGCCCTGCAGGTTGCCCTTAGCCACAACATGCCTCCTTGCTCAGTGGGGTCATTCTTTCTTGCACCCTTACACAGTCTGCTTGCTCTCATTCCAAGACCCCAAAAGGAAACAAAATGGGAAGCAAATATAGTGAAGTTGACAGCAGTCTAGGTGGTGTTAGAGAGGAGCCAGCAAAACCTGACACCTCTAATTGTTCACAGAGTCAGTTCATGGGCTTGGGTTCTGTAAGCTAGGAGGAGACAACTGAACCAAACCCACATATTTATTTTCTACCTATCAGGATCGACTGGTGTCAGGAGGCTACAGAGTGGCAACTTTACATTCTGAAAGAAAACTGTGGTTTTGAAATTTGAAGCCACTGAATTCTCTCTCAAAATGAAGATCCCAAAGCTGGGCATGGTGGCCATACCTGTAATCCCAGGGATTCAGCCTATCAAGAGACAGAGCAGAAAATACCTCTGTGTAAAATGGAAAAATCTATTCCATTTTGGAACAGTATTCAGGCTAGAAAAAAGGTTAATCATTATTTTTTAAAGTCAGTCAAGTGGTAAAGAGAAACCAAGAGACTGGTCTGTGTCAGGTTCCTCTCCAGTGCCCTCTTCTGGGCAGTACCACTAGGTCTCTATTGATAAGGTCCACCTGGCTCCCCAGCATGACATCTTACGCTTCACAAGTGTTCTGTTCTGTGTTGGTGTTCTGGAAAACTGGAGGGTGAGGTTGAAGATCCAGGTCTGATTTTTCATCCTTTATGTTAGGATTCCTTATAGGATTGTATTTGGGAGAAAGAGTCGATATTCACAGCAGCAACTCTCAGCTTCTGGAGGCCTCAGGGTCTTGATGCATTTGAGGAGATCTCAGATGCATAACAAGTGGACAGCTGTGTCTAGTGGGCTATGAGGCTCAGTCCCACCCATGGGACATCTGCCCTTTGGAATCTCCTCAGACCTCAGGAGCTCATATGGAGAAGAAGCCAGCAGCTTGCTAGAAGGAAGACAGGCAGGTGTGCAGGCCAGCTCCATTTTCTGTCAACATGAGCCTGATGGTTGGGAGCTCCACGACCATCCCCAGGATTCACTGGCTACCCTAGGCCTCATCATTCCAATTGTCCAGGCACCAAATCAATAGATGTGGGTGGTTATGATGGTAAACTTTATGTTGTGTCCTTCACAGATTATTTTTTATAAAGAAGTAAAAAGGATTCAAGAGGAGGAAGAAGAGGAAACTTAAACTGATGGCCTATCAGAATCAACTGGTGTCAGGAGGCTACAGAGTGACAACTTTACATTCTGAAAGAAAACTGTGGTTTTGAAATTTGAAGCCACTGCAGTCTCTCTCAAAATGAAGATCCCAAAGCTGGGCATAGTGGCCATACCTGTAAACCCAGGGATTCAGGAGGCTGGGACAGGGGGATTGCAAGCTCATGTTCAGCTTCTGCAACTTAGAGATTCTATGTCAAAATTTAAAAAGAAGGTCTGTTCTATTTGCATACATGATTACATGACCAATGTAATTCTACATCATGTACAACCACAAGAATGAGAAGTTCTATTCCATATATATATAATATGTTGAAACTCATTCTATCATGTGCAACTAATAAGATCAAATTAAAAATGATAAAAGAAGGGTTAGGGTGTGGCTCAGTGGGAGTGCACTCTTAGGTTCAATCTCCAGCACTGAAAATATGAACTGACACAAAAATACCTGAGATACATGGGCAATGTGTCACAGAGACCTCACATGGCAAGAGAAGTTAAGGGAGCTAAGGAGAAAGGAAATGAGGGAAAGCCTCACTACACAATTTAAAAATTTTCCTTTTCTATATGTTTTAATACATTAAGTCTCAGATTTTCAAACTTGTGAATATTTCAATGAAGTTGACACAGGTGCATTGCATTCAGACTCTAGAGGTAGACATCATTTATATGTACCTTCCAGATATACAAAAACATACACGCATATTTTCATATGTTCCAACCATTCACCTATTACTTTTATGAAAAGAAAAGAACACTAAAAATGCAGCATTTACTTCAAAGGGACCATACATGGTATGTAGTTGCTCGTTTTTATAGGGATCCTCTATGCAGAACAATGGGTCCCATGTGTTGCATGACCTGGGGTAGCCAGGTGCTCTCACTCTAATGACATACACACTTCTGTGGTTCACCTTTCTTTCTGGTCTTCTGTTTCTGCCTGAAGAATGCCCTGGCTATACCTTCAAGGAATAATCCTGGAAATTCTTTCTCCTGAGAATGTCTTTGTTTTCACATTTATGAAGGGTCCTCACACAGGCAGACTTCGAAGGGTTTCTCCAACTTTGCATTAATTTCATGAGTGTTTTCCTTTCTGATGTGAAGTGTTGTTATACAAGGCTTTAGAGTCAGTATCTGATAACTCCAGAGAGTGGGTTGTGTTCAGGTTGGCCTCTGTTCCTTCCTTAAGACTCTGGTTCTCTGCATGTTGAGAAAGTCTGAATTGTCTCCTGAATGCTGTGGTTCGCATGGTGTGTGGACTCTGGATTTTCATAATCTTTTGGAGAATGGACAGTTTGTTTCTGCAAGAAAGTATCCCATTCATGTCTCCCCTGTGTTTAGCAGTTCATCTGTGCCATAGACTTCCCTCTGTGGCTTGGTTACTGAACTTGGGGGTGCTTCAGTTTTCAGACAGCAGAATCAGAGAAAACACCACCAAATCAAGAACAAAACTCTGCATGCTCATGTGTGAGTGTAACAGAGGCAGCACCAGGCCACAGACCCCAGGGTAGCACAACAGGAGCATCTGTGGGGCAGACAGGGACCAACCTCCTGCTGTTCCTATACACACAGGTGTGTTGTAGTCACCTTGCACTCTTCATGGGCCTCCCCTGTGATACACAGCTCACCACCCAAAGTCTGTACCTCAGGATGTGATGTTTTACTTATGAAGTAAAGGTGACTGCATTTAGTGTCTCTCCTGCACATGTGCCTGTTCCTCAACACCTGGAATCTGCCCTGACATCAGGGAAGTTTCCTCACTTGGTTCTGGAGCAGGATGAACTGCTGCCCTATCTCAGAGAGTGGCTTCCATTGTCTTGCTTTTTCTGCCTCTGGTTTCCTTGTGTCTTCACTGAATGAATAGTTTTCAAAGTCGAGCTAACTTCCCAACCACCCATCTCCTGGTGTGTTTTCTTAATTTTACAGCCTTGCAGACCACCTTTGTATCTCCTAGCTCATTGGTGTATCTGTTAACCCTGTAAGACTAAGAATACTTTCCCAACTGTGGGTAGCTCCAGGTCTTCTGCCACACTCTCTATGGGGGCATGTCCTTCTGTCTGTCATTCATCTATCATGTGTCCTGCATTCTGTCTTCCCTGAGAGGCAACTGTAATAAAACCCATAATACCAGGGAGAATGTATCAATTTCTCTTAGAGATCATAGAAACTGGCTAGAGTGGTGTCCACACCAATATTCTAAGCTACTGAAGGGGTGGTTAGGAGAATCTCAAGTTCAAGGTCAGCTTCAGCAACTTAGTGAGACCTTCTCACCTACTAAAATAAAACAAAGGCTTGGGGTGTCGTTCAGCAGTAGAGTACTTGCACAGCATGCACAAGACCTTGGGATCGATCCCTATTGTTTCAAGAAGTCTGGCTAGGATTATCCAGAGAGAAGGTGAATTCCAGCTGGAAAGATGAACAGAGGTTTACAGAGGAGGTAGACACAGTGGGTCCTGATTGCTGGGTCCAGCAGGGTCAGTGGCATGTCTGTTCTGTGACTCATGAGCAGTGTCTCAAGAGTGAAGTGGTCCAGTAACAACATTTTGTTTTTGAACTTTTGTTGCAGGTGTGATCAGCAGCAAGCTAAACACGGGTGTCCATGGCTCCCAGGGAAGGTGAGATCTCTGAACCCAGCTGCCTGTTTCAGAAGAAGCACAACACAAAAGCCTCAGGAGCATCAGGTACACATTAATTTCAAGTCACACGTGTTAAGTACCTTGTATAGAAATGCTTTTTTAAGATCTGACATTCTCTAGTGAGAGGGAATACAGCCAGAGGAGAACAGCAGGAAACAGGACTGATCTGTCCTGGACCTACTGATGCTCTGTGGCAAGACTTGCATTAGCAATTCCCATTCTGGAAATGAGTAGACAGGAGGTCAAAGAGTTAACAAAGTGAACAAGATGGCAGGCAATGGCAGAACATGAATCTGGACCCCACTGTGACTGACCAGAAGCCCCACTGACCCACTGCAGAGAACCAGGGAGCCGACTTCAGTCCTGCAGCTACCTAGCCCAGGGGTCCTGACTTTCTGGCCCTCTCTTCCTGGACTCATCTCCTCTCCCTGTGTAAGTGGTGGAGGTTCAGCTGTGAACCCTCACCAAAAAGTGCCCAGCTTTTCCAGGGAATCAGCCAGCCTTGAGGGTCTGAGCCAGACTCACTGATGTGTGCTTATAATCCACTTAGTCAAGAGGCTGAGACAGGACTGCAAAGCCCAGGCCAGCCATGGCAACAGGGAGCTCATGTCTCAAAAGAAATTTGTAAAATGAGACCAAATGAGCTGCAGCCCCTGCTGTGAAATCCAGTAGCCCCAAACCCGAAACCAAGCTGCAGCAGAGCCTGTCCTGCCCTGGTCACTGCTGACTGTGAAGAGAGACCAAGGAACAGGGTTTGGCTGGCTAAAGTGAGAATGAGTATGAAAATGTTCCCATATACATCATGAAGAGAGCCCCCTCTATTTTTCATACTCTTTGTAACATGGTTAGGTATTTCTATCTTAACTAGTAAGGAGCATGACTTTTGATCTGCTGGCCGTGGGGGAAAGTGGAACCAGCCTGGGCAGGGCCAAGCAGCTCCATGCTGTTCATTGCCCAAACAGTGGGAATAAAAGACAATGTAAGCATGTGCAGACTGCAGGAGCAGTCCTGTGAGGGGCAGGTGGGACTGGAAAACAGATGCCTGCTCCAGACTGAGTCCCTGCCCCAGAGTGTCTATGAAGGTGGGACAAGCCTCATGTGGCACTGAGTGCTTCAAATGTGGCTGGTCAACTGAGGCTCTGAATTTTATTTTATTTTATGGTATATTATGTCATTTTATGTTATGATATCTTATTTTTTGGTATCAGAGGTTGTGCCCAGTGATGCATAATCATAGAGCTACATTTCACAGCCCTCTGTTTATGTTTTATTTTGAGATATTGTCTCTCTAAGTTGCTTAAGGCCTTGCTAAGTTGCTGAGGCTGGCTTCAAACTTGCCATCCTCCTACCTCAGCTGCCTAAGCCTCTGGGAAATTAGACACATGCCCTTGTGCCTGGAGAGATCCTGCATTTTAAATGTCATTTAATTTTAACCAAGTTCCATTTGATCAGCTCATGGACAGCAGTCAGCACACGGAATAGCACAGCTCTGGAGCAAAAGCAAGGCATGCCTGGTTCCACAGCACAGGGACAGCCAGCAGGTCTGTGTTCATTTCTGAAACTCCAGGTCTGATGCATGTTTGTCAATTTTCACAAGGGAAGTTTCTCTGGAACCTGATCATCACTTGCTACTTCCAAGGGCTGTGAGGGTTACATTGGATCACCTTTCATTGTGTACTTACCTAAAGAGAGGTCCTCCTCACTGTCATCTTTACAACTGTAAAGCAGGGGCACAGGAGCCCCTGGGCTGGTCGGGTCACAAGACAATGCCTGTTCCCCATCTTATAGCTCAAAGCATGAACACAAGGTCCCTTGGTGGTGGGTCACAGGGACATTCATATCCCTACCTTGCACTCTCTGCTCCATAGCTCATGCACTGGTCCAAATGGGGGCACAGGTGGAGGTGCTGCTGCAGCACTCTGGAGGACCAGGTGGGCTGTGCTTCCTCCCACTCAGGGTGCTTACCTGTCAGCAGTGCAGGCTGACTTTGGTGTGGCAGGGTGGAGCATGTTTGTTCTTGGAGGTGCTGCTGACATGAGAGGCTCAGCTCAGCTCTGGAGGAGAATGTCTCCTGACTGGCTGTGTAAATGTTTCTCAGGGAGCCTGTGGGTGCAAAGTAAGGACAGTTGGGAAAGCTGTCCCATCCTGTAGGGGGTCCTCAGAGGAAGGAGAGATATTAAACTTTGAGGCCACACCCAGGATGGCTTCCCTCCTCACACACCCTTGCTCTCCCTCTGTCTTCCCTGCAAGCACAGTGGGTCAGTCTCTGGTCATCTATCTCATGTGCTCTGCACTAGTTGCAGAATGTGTGACTCCCTGTGGTGTGTCATCAGGCCATGCACAGGGAGCACCTCCATCCTGCTGCGAGCTTTGCTCACTAGGCCTCATTGCATGTGGCTCCACCTGCCTGCCCCTGAAATACCCCAGTGATGGTAAAGCAAACTCCAAAACAATTTCCAGAAATAAATACCACATGTGATACAGAATCTTCACATTTTTTCTGGGAATTGCTTCTCCTTTGTTAGTGTCATCCCTCTTATCCCTTTAGGGAAGAGCTATTGCTCAGGAAGTTGTTTCATGCACCCTGAAGTCAATATTTGAACTGTTACCCTCCCAGTCCCATCTTGATCCTGTGGGGCTTTATCCTGGGTATGTTTTTGTGGATTATGTGAGGATTGAAAGTGGCCAATCAAATAAAAACCCAGTTGTTGCAAGAAGAGCTAAAAAAGAGGCAGCTGGGTCATGTTCTTGTCTCAGGCCTTGAGGGGTTGAAGTGAGAGGAGGGCTGAAACCCAGAAGATAAGGTTAGCCTGAAACCCTGAAGAGTTCATCTTAAAAACAGAAAAGACAGTATTTTTGTAAAGAAAAAAGACTATCTACCAAAAAACTACTTTCAGCTGAAACAAGACCCAAGTATTGTAATGGGTTCCTATGCATCCCTTTAAAAATGAAATATATCAGGGTGTGTCTGCTGGGGGCCTTGCAGGATGTGTTTCTTGGGATCGAGAGAGGCACAGTCTCCCCCTCCACAGTAACATCTTTCAGGAATACCATATTCAACTCTGCTAAGTCTCCATAATGCACCCATGAAACACTGAGTGAGAGTGGACAGCATTTAATACAGTCTAGAGAAGGAATCAGATCTGTTGACAAAGACATGCATCACATGATGTGGGAAGTGATGTGGATTTGGGCAGGTTCACCCCATGGAGCCATACAGGTCAGTGAGGAGTGAGCCAGGGCCACGGCAGGACCTAGTGGAATAGGTCTGGTTGAGTGTCCAGTCCAAAAGGGCAGAGGCACCCAAGATTGGCTGTAGCAGTGGTCAGGGACAAAGAGGGCAGGCATCACACAAAAATCAGACCTGGTGAGATGGAATCCTGCTGTCACCCACCTGTGTGACTCAGGGTCAGTGCTGGCTAACTCCGAGAGTTGTTGTCACTTGCTAGTTAGATTTATGCTATGACTCTGCTTTCAGGGCAGAAGTTGAAACAGAGTTGCTCTCAAATCCTTCTGTGACTGTGCATGGCTGGTGTGAGTGCAGGCATCTCCTCTCCTGTGACAGGGCTGAATCCTGAGCTAAGGTGTGGGAAGTCTCTCAATAGGCCTGGGAAAGGCCTTGCTTTGAAGGAGTTTTAGGCAATGAAAGTTGAGTGCCTGTGCAAACACAGCCCTGGTCAACAGAGAGATCTTCACTTCTGCAAAGTGTCAGTGTTAGGCAGGAAAGAAGTGCTGTTTCCTTATGAGAAAAACAAACAATTCACAGAACCATTACTGCAATAGGCTCTTAATGAAAAGTTGTCAGATGCTTATTCGTTGCTCCTTCATAGCTCCCAGCTTAGCTGGGAACCCTGACTGATGACTATTCTCTGACTCTTAAAAATAAATCTTATTTGACAATGGACCTTTATTTAATTAATTTATTTGTTTGTCTGTTTATATGTGGTGCTCTGGATTGACGCCAGGACCTCACACTTGTCAGTCATGCGTTCTTCCCCTGAGACACACCACCCCCGCTAGGCTGTGACTCTCTGGTGGAGGGTTTTGTACCCAATGTGTACAGTGTAAACAAAGTTGCTAACTTGAAACACACTAGATTATTCTCTGAGAAGGAAGGCAGGCCTCTTTCTCTCTTAAGAAAAACCTCATAGTACTGAAGTTGTCATACACAACTAATGTCCTCCACCTAGTAACTGAACGTCGAGACAGCTAAGAGAACTTCTCCTTGTGAACAGTTAGCCAAGGGCCCAAGGGAGCACATCCTTTAGAAGACAAAGATATTGAGAGACTACTGGATTGTTCCACTAACAACCTTCCTGATTGTGTTAAACCTCCCCTCATTCAGCCCTTGGTATCCAAGTCAGTGTCAACTGGCCTGGTGATGGACTCCCAAATACTGAATGGCTTGACACCTGTCCCCACACCATGCTGGGTCCACAAAAACAGACTCTGCAGTCAGCTGCTCAGATCTGCAGCACCATCAAATTCAGCATGCTGGAAGGCATGCATGGAGAACTAAGGAGCTTCCCACCAGAGAGAGCACACAAGTCAAGTTAAAACTCACTTTGAAAAACTGAGCAACTCTTTCCAAAGAATGAGAGAAATGGGCTCATTATCCTTCTCCCAGGAAGACAAAAAACAGAGGCAGATTCCAGGGGTCCTCCTGGCATCCGGCCTTGGCTGGCACCTGCTCTACCTACAAAGGGAACCTGAGGTCATGTCGGCCTCCCAAGAAGGCAGGTGTCTGTGTACCTGTACTCTCCACCTCCTGCTGGAAGCCACAGACCTGGTAGATGCTCTGTACCCTCTTATACATGTCCTCCTTTGTCTCCAACACCAGGTAAAATGTGTGCTTGCTGGTCTTAATGATGAGCATGAAGCCACATGGCAGGCCCTTCAGGTGAAAGGTGACATTTGTGTACACATATTCCCAGAGCACCAGGATGATGATCTGCAAGGGCTTCTTAGACTGGTCATGCTTGTAGTAGTCCAGGTCACCTGGATCAGTGCCTTGCTGGCTGCTCCTCAGGATGAACCAGTGTTTCTTCCAGGCCTGAATCAGACCAGGAGTAAGAAGAGAAAAGTGATTCAGTCATTATTTCAAAGCTTTTTCTCCATAATTTTACTGTGAAGTGAGGTCTCCCTACATTGCACAGACTATCCTGATGTTTGTGAACCTTCAGCCTTGGCCTTCTGAATTGCTGGGATGAGAGGTGTGGCTACCATGCCAGGTGTTTCAAAGTTTCTCACTAGTCACTTAGATAATACTGTGGAGTGTGGAACCTGCAGGCTGCTCATGGCACCAAACCTCTCCTATCATAGGAAAACAACAGAGACTTGACTGATGTAGTGGTCCTCTCCAGCTATGGAACAGTTTTTCTATTCCTCTTCACAGTGAAACCTCAAGAGTTTTCTACACTACCAGGCCTTTGAATGACAATGAAGTTATCGTCACAAAGATGAAGGTCAGAGGAAAGTGACACAAATTTTTCAGGTGCAAAAAGACAAGAGTTCTCAATGTTCTTCATCCAGTGGCAACACCCTTCAGAATGAAGAGCTAAGGGAGACGCTGTTCAGTGAAGGAAAATAGAGGACTCATGACCAGCAACATGCCCTGTGGAAGGGCCAGAGAAAGTCTCTGTCCACAAAGGAATGATGAGTGGAAGGAGTAGGAGACATCAGCAAGAAAAAAGCACCCAGCAAAGAGAAGTGTATGTTGATACAACAGCTCCCCTCTCCTCTCAAGTTGCATCACTCTTGTTTGATGAACTAGGCAAAACCCACAGCACCATCTGATGCAGGAAAAAACTTAGGACCAGGAAAACCCAAGCGGGGAAATTCCTGTCAATAGCACATCAAGATTTTCTTAGACACAAACAAGGTCACTGTCAACTTGTATTGAAAGGCAGAAGAACAGCAACAGATGAAATAGTTTGAAAACAAGAATAAGCTGCAGGAGCTGGTCCACCAGACTTCCAGACTCATCCCATGACCAGAGTCAGAAAGACCAATGGTGAGAGAGAGACACAGGGTCAACAGACTGGAACAGAACCCCAGGAGGGGGCCAGAGAAATGGGTCAGCTAACTCTGCACAAAGCCAAGGGAGCAATTCAGTGAAAGAAGGGCAGCTTGGTCCACAGTAGTGCAGGGCAGCCGGTAACATTCACAGGAAGAAGGAAATGCACTATGTCTCAACCTTATACAAAAATTAAAGTGGGCCATGGACCTGGGGGAAAGCACAGCCCTATAAGATGCACAGTGTGTTGGTCAGTCCCTCCCCACTGTGACCACTACACCTGCCAAGGGCACCTCTGAGGAGCCAGGGTTTATTAGACTCATGGTGTCACTGTGTGGTTGGTCAACTCTGCTGCAGAAACCTCATACAGAATGAAGTTCTGAGGAACAGTGCTCAGATTTGGCAACCAGAAAGCAGGGACAGAGAGACAGACAGGCAGTGAGGGGCCTTACAGTTTCCCAGCCACATCCTGGGACCCAGTTCCCCTAGCCAAACCCAACTTGCTTCTCATTTCCAACACCTTCCAGTGATAAGTAATAATTTTTGCCCACAGTGGGGCTGGACTCCAAGGCCTCACTCATGTTGTGCAGATGCTCTACCACTGAACTGTAGCCCAGCCTGCTCCATTCAAATTATTAACTCATTATGTGGGTTAATCCACTGATGAGGTTAGAGCCCTTGTAATCCAGTCTTTTCACCTCTGAACACTGAAGCATTGACACCTGAGCTTTGGGGGATATCGTAGATCCAAACCATACCATTTATGAAAATGTAACTAAGCAAAATGTGGAAATCCTGGGAATTTATGATTAAGAAAAGCATTCCCAGATTTTTCAGTAAAGTGCAATCTAGAAAAGAATAGATTATTAAATTGATAAGCTCATGCTCAGTGAAATCCCTGGTCCAATTGATATAAAAACAAGTAACACACTGAATGAAAATGCAAGCTGGGTGTGGTGGCCATGCCTGCCAACACAAAAACATGGGAGGCTGAGGCAGGTGGCTCAGACTAAGTAAGGTAGTGAGACCCCATCTTATAAATACAATAAAATAGAAAGTATTAGGCATGTAGAGCATATGTGTCAATGTTCAAACACTACTACCCGCCACCATGAAAAAAAGAAAGAAAAAGAAAATGCAAACTACACTTTAAGCAAAGGACTACTATCTTGAGTGTGTAAGGTATTTTCAAAGACAATATTAAACAAAAACAAACAATCCTTAAAGAAACTGGAAAAAGACTTGAGGGGATTTTCTCAAGGCAATACAATTATATGGAAGATGTTCTATGACCTTACCCTTAAGATTTCCAGAACTAAGGTGAGAGGGACAATGGTCAAGCCAGCAGCCTGGTACAACCATGGGCCAGGACACCACTTAACAAAGAGAATGTGAACTGTTGACACACAATAGCTGTGATGAGTTCCCAGAGACTCATGCTGAAACCATCCAAAAGGTAACACACCACCTGAGTCCACTGAAGCAACACTGGTGAGATGACCAGCTCACAGACACAGAAGACAGCTCAAGGCTGTCATGGGTGAAAGTTGTGCTGGGCTGGGGAGGGGCAGGGGTAGAGAGTAAGGAGACAGGATGCCTATCCACTCATCTTAGCACTGGAGGCCTTCTGCATCCTGACTGTGCTGCTGTCAGCACCTGATGAGGCCACAACACAGGGTTTCAAGATGAAGTTACATGGGAAGCCTGGGTAAAGGGCACAGGGTCTCTCTTCACTATTTCTGTTGCAGTGAGCACCTGCAATTACCTCAGTATAAAACATTTACTTGGTTTAAAGAGCTCAGACTTTGTGTCAAAACTAGAAGACCCTGCTCACAGGGTGAACATATTGATTGAATAAGAGGTGAATGGTCCAAGCACAGAGCCTGGCACAGAAGCGAACTCCCAGGAGGCTGTGAGAGATGAGCAGTGCTCAGCCTCAGGGTGGGTGGGGCATACATAGCCAGGGTATTTAGGTCCCTTGTGGGTCAGACATGGGATACTGGGTGACAGGAGCTCAAAGATGGTTCCCACATTTCTCGCCAGACAAGTAGCTTTCTGGTGGCACCATTTGCTTAACAGGTGTGGGGTGCAGGGCAGAGGGATGAAGAAGGGCTTATTTCTGGATGTGGAGAGTTTGTGTGCACTGGGAGACACTAGAGGCCTCACATCTCATCTGGATATCCAGTTGGAGGGGAGAAATCAACCCTGGGAGAGAAACTTAATGGAGCTCCATGGTTGGGGCACAGGCATCATTCTCATCCAGGAGGTTCAGAGGAGAAAAAGAGCAGCATGCAACGTGCCTTTCTCAAGAAAAGAAGGAGACGTTGCAATAAAGAACTGGTGGACAAGAGCGGAAAGGTGCTGCTCGTCTTCCTTTCACTGCAGCTTTAAATCTGTAGAACCACAGTCAGCATTGCTAGCCAACAGCAGCTGTGGACCACTGAAAGCTACCCCAAGGGTGCGGGAGTGCCAGTCATTGCTTGAACCTCAGCATGAACTTCCCTGTTAACTATGGCCCCCAACCCTGGAAATCAACTCTTTCCTCCCAAATCCTCAATGCAAACTTTGAAATGGGTTCAGCTTCCAGGGAGACTGACTGCAGAGAATTTGTAGAGAAGGTTCCCCATCCCCACTTACCACCTGCCTGTCCCCACCTACCACCCACCCATCCCCTGGACTCCCCAGTACCTGCATCCACCCACGCTCACTCAGAGTTGCAACTTCTCTGGGGGCAAATTCCTCAGCCAGCAGGCCAGCACCACTTGCTGGTTGTCCATGCGGCCAGCCTACATGCCTATTGCAGAGTTGCAGCAGAGCCTGGACCTGGGGCACGTGCACAACTGGTGCACACAGCTGGCAGACCAGGCCCCCATCCAAGTCAGCTTCAGAAATAAACCCAGGTCTCTGAGAAGGAGGTGGAAAGGTGCTGAGGTACCCTGCATCACCAGGGGCAGGGAGGAGTGAAGGGAGGATGGAGCAGCAGATGGAGATTTCACAGAAAGTAGACAGGGAGTGGTTGGAGGACTGCCTGGCTTCATGTCTATCCCAGAATTTTAACTACCAGCAGATCAGGGTCCCTCTCCAATTAAAGGAGGTTCACCCTTTCTAACTAGATTATAAAGCAAGATCACATCCCATTCCTGGATCTACTAGGAATATTGGGAGGATACCAGGTCTGCTCCTGTGACTGACTTTCTATGATATCAGGTGTGAAGATGGAGACAACATGATGCCAGATATATGATGGTGTAGCCTGGACCAGAGATTTCCTAGGTTTTGCAGAGGCCCATAGTTACCAGAAACCTTTTAACTGCTGGATTGGATTGGGTCCAGGAGCCCCACAGCTATGAAAATCCAGGGATTTATAAGGCATTGGAAGGAAATGGCATAGTATTTACATATAGCCCATGCACACCCTTCTGCATATTACAAGCAATCTGCACATTACATTGAATAATAGGAGAAAACAAACACTAAGTATCAAGTTAGGCATTAATAACAAAGAAAAATGTACCTGTTTATTTAGTACAGATGGAAATATTTCTAAATGTTCTGCAGCTAAGTTTTGGTTGAATATGAAGTTGTGGAATCTGCATGTATGTCAGACCCACTACTCCCTAAACCCCTGAAAGACAGAAATATGTAACATTTAAATTCAGCAAAATCAGGAGGGTGACCCACCATAAGGAAAGCAGAGCTTATTTCTCCCACATTCCACCTACCAACTACTGAGTCCTATGTTTGCAGCACCTGAGGCATCTGACAGTTTGGCAATAGCTGGGGTGTGTGATGAAGTCAGGTCATCCCAGCATATCTTTTACCCAGAGGATGGTATTCTGCCTACCTGTGGCCATGTTGGCAAGTCGAGAAGACTGGCAGTTAGATGGAGGTAGGCCACCTTCAGCCAGAACCCCCTTAGGGTCCTAGTCCCTTAAGCAAAATGCCCTGGGTTGTTGTTTACCATTCCATGTGGAAACAGAGTCTTGAGTGGTTAGTGTAGCTCTATATCTTCTGGGTACACTCCTCTTTCTCTGGCTCTCACTCCTCCAATGCTACTATGAAATTAACATCCATTTGCAATCTATTCTTGTAGTGAAAGCCTAGCTAAGAGAATTCTTTTGTAACTGAGAGTCCCAGTCAATCACAGCAGGGAGGTCTTAACTGACCAAATGAGACAAACACCATTTGCAACCTGCAAAAGTGACTTTGCAACAAGTTGAGTTGTTATTGTTACCTTACCTCTTTTCTGTCTGTAAGTGCTGCCTGATTCTGTGTCCCTAATCTTTTGCTCTTGTACTCCTGGATTGCATGTCATTATATTTTTTTATAAACCCGTTCAATAAACAGCATTCTTTAAATTCTCAAAGCTTCTTCATTTAGCAGTGACTTTGGGATCTGAACTAAAAGTTTATTATTTTAAATACAATTATGGTTCAGTGATATATCTTTGATGTTTATAACCTATTTGCATGCTTAAGAAATTGTTAATATTTACAATAAAACTGTTGTTTATCTGAGTGTTTGTGAAGCATAATATAGTTTTGAATGCTTTGCCTTTTCGAAATAAGCAATATTTTATTTGAACAAAGAATACAAAAATTTAACATCATCCAAATCTTAAGAACATTAAAAATCTCACCAATACTTTTTACAAATTCTGAAGAAAAAAAATAAACTTGAAAGAGTAAACTATAGAAAATACTATTGAACTTAGTCTTTATCTTTCAATACCCTGTTACTGATACTGGCAAATTTTATACCAAATGTCATGCTGGTAGCTTTCACATTGCATGATTCATCATTTCACATGTTTTTGTGCTTGGGATGGGATCAGGGCTGTATGCATCTTAAGTAGAGAACCAATGGGCTGTACCTCAGCTCCTAATATTAACTATTAAAAGACTTTGTGCATTTCAGCTAATGTTTTATACATCACTGGTAATCTCCAGTTTAAAGTTTTAAGACTTTAAGTTATGCCACTTCAAAAAATATGTGTTTACTTAGCATAAGCACCAACAGTACAAATGAAACACCTTATAAGATCATGAACCAAAAACAAGAAATGGAGATTACAAAGGCAGACTTGAAGAATTCATTCTTAAATCAGTTTTTGTATTTATTGTACATAATAAGATTATTTGCTTAATCCTCTAATGTTTAAAATGTTAGACAAAGTGGTTTGAGAGACATCTAGATTGACAGTGTACACAACGGTGTTCTTGCTTCTTTCCACTTTATGGAGTTTGTTGTTAATTTAATTCTGGGGGTGACTGAGCTGTCACTGAACACAGACAGAGACCCCTTTATCCCACTCAGCTCAGAACATGCCTCAATCCTGAGGGCCTTGTCCTGCTGGGCGGGAGATGGTAGTCCTTCACTTAAGATGTGGGTCAAACAAGGCTCCTGGGGTCAGAATTCTGTGGCCATGACTGTGGGGTTACTTTGATGTGCACCGAAAATGGGTTGTCGGGCTTCTCCATACCTATCTCCTTCACCTGTGCAGCCAAGAACCTTCCTCTGATGGGATGGTTGGAAGTTGTCCAGGTGGGTTGTTGGGTCTGACTCCTTGTTGACTAAGAT